>NC_079157.1:18272701-18572701 GCF_947563725.1 Argiope bruennichi | reverse complement strand
TGAAACACATACCATTAGGATTTTTTCCTCCTTTTACGTTGTCTCGGAAAAATGGCAATGTCTTTAAATGTTCATTTTAAAGATTTTTTTTTTTTTTTTTTTTTTTGTGCGTTGGCATTACTTAGTTCGTTTGACAGTATTTGTTTCAGTGGTGTAGATGCGATTTTAGCAATCCGAAAAAGCAGAAGAAAAAAACAAACAAAAAAACTACCACTCTCTATACAGTGGCATAGAGTGTATAGACTTCAAAATTAATTTTAACAAAGCATTTTATATCTTATGTATTTGATAAGATGGAGGGCCGCGGTGGCCTGGTGATAAGGCCTCGGAATCGGAGGGTTTCAGGTTCGAGACCCGGATCCACTGAATAACAGTCTTGTAAGGGAGTCTGTTGCACGCTAAATCCGTCATGACCAAACGTCCTCCCGCTGGCGTGGCGTGGAGAGGGGGGCGCCAGCTCAGGTGTCGTCCTCGTCATCTGACCGTGGTTCAAAATTACGAGGTCCGTCCCAAAATAGCCCTAGTGTGGTTTCAATCGGGGCGTTAAAATAACTAAACTAAACTAACGAACTGATGAAACAGTGAAAATGAAATGTTTGATGCAACAGTGAAATCTAAGGTTGAAAATTATGCGTTAAATATATACTTTTTGAGAATTGCAAAATTTTAGGAAAAATTCGCTCGACAAATTTGTTAATATCACTAAAAAAACAATTTTTTAAATTTTGAAATCAGTTTTCTAAATTGATTTTAATCAGTTTGTAAAACTAATCAGTGTAAAAATCAATTTTCGTTATAATAGTTAACTAATTAGTGTAGAAGTCCTTTTTTGTAATAATATTTTCGAGAATTTTTGAGCAAAAATCCAAAATTTCGCTCGGTTTTTGAAAATAATTCGAGAAAAAAAATCTTGTCTCAGGTGAATATTCCCACTTTCCAAAGTATATCTTGTGCCAATGCGGCAGCTCTTGGTCCTACGATCAAGCCAGTAACACACATACATATACACATTCTCATTCCTCATCAGTAGAGCTAAATATTAAGATGTAAATACTATTTCTTGATTTTCATAAACACAAATATAATAGAATTTTATACAATTTCCATTTATTACTCTTAATAATAATTTTATTCAATATTAGATTTATGCAATTAATTTGTACTATTTTTCCATTTTGTGCTTATACTTGCATTGTAATTTCATAATGTTATGTTCATAAATGTTTAAAATTTCACCTTTACTACTTGTTAAGAATAAATATAAATTAATGCAAAGAAAAAAAAGACCTTTTTCTATACTTGTTTTTGGCATTTCAAAAATCAATATTTTGATGTAAATATGAGCAGGCTAGAAATGCTTCAAGATTTCTTCATCATTAAACGAACTGAATGAATGCATAATATAATGCTATGGAAAATCACCTAAACGAAATCACCAAATAGACGCCAAATTTTCAAAAAATAGCACTATTAAAAATACCTATAAACCTGAAGGAGTAGTCTCTCTGATACTTTCTATAGTGTTACTCATAATAATGGTACTATCCCCTTGCCCCTGCATGAAATTGTGAATCTTCGACAATTCCGGGAACGCAGCGAGTGCTCAGATTTTTATTTTCAGTTTCCCATATGAGCATTTTGTGCTTCGTGCTATCTGAAGAAAATTAAATGCTTGTAACATAGAGTGAAGAAAATTGATTACACATTTTGATCATTTTATATTTTACCAACTGAAACCAAGTTTTGACATACAGATGCAGTAGTTACTAATTACATTTAGTAACTACTGTACTAATTGCAGTTAGTAATGAGATTGCATAACAAATTTCAAACTATCTGCATTTTTAAGTTATGGATATACGTGCATGAGAATGAATAAACCATGAAATGGTTTACTCTTTGCCGAATTTGCTTCAAAATATCATAAATGTCTACATGTTAAAATTGAGACATTAAATAATGCATTAAACTGTACTAAAACTGTGCACTAGGTTTCATTTATCTGGATTATTGCGTTGTTGACTTATCGCCTTTGTATGTACAAATGAAAGTACAAAGACAATCAACCCTATGATGGTTTCATTTAACATTTAATAAATACCTACATCACAAATATTAAAATTGTGCGCTAAATTTTATTTATCTAAGGTTTTGAATTTTTGAGATAAAATACTTACGTGCATTCGGAAACATACAGATGGATAGACTATCAATTCTGATGGATTTGCTTTAAAATAGGATACAGATCTACGCTTTAAATGCGAATGAATGTATTATGATACCCCCAAAATTAAATTCAAATTTACAATTTGTTAATGGCAAGTAAAGCAAAAAGTAATTCTTCTTTATGACTTCTAAAAAAAGTTCAATTTAAAGATGATGCGAAAAAAAATTTCAAAATACGAAGCTCATCAAATGAACTAACACTTTTTTCAGTGAACTTTAATTATGAAAACACCAGTGTGTGAGTAAGTGAAAATAAAAGTAAATACAATTTCACCAATCCACCCCCCCCCAAAAAAAAACAACGGTAGTAGTCTTCCCAAAACTGTCTCGCATGCTCTCTAATATACTTCTCATGCCAGAGAACGTCTTACATGGCACTGGTGTACAATAGTTACAAAACTTTGGGCATGAATTTACCATTTTTACTGGATCTGTTGTGTCATCCTTGGCGAGTTATTTGGCGATTAATCTCTGGCATGCGGTTAATAATATCCGAAATCGAATGTGTGTTTTTGGCGCGTTTTTTCATCCGATTGAAAACAAACATTTGACATAGAACTGCACTTGTAGTCATAAAATGCCATACCAAATTTGATACATTTAAGTCATTGCGTTTTTAAATTATCGCGTTTACATGTTTCTAAAAATACAATCCGACAGACAATCAACTCGTAGTTGGATTAGCTCAAAATTTGATAGGTCTCTACATTATACATGTTAAATCTGTGCACCAAATTTTATCTATCTAGCGCTCTTCGTTTAGAATTATCGTCTTAGTTTATATTCGTACAACCGGATAGACAGATTTCCTTTGAACATATTTTACTTAAAATTTGATAAAAATCTGCAAATTTGGTGTAAACACCGTATTCTAAATTTCAGCTGTCTAGCTCAAAGCATTTTTCAATTATTTTTGTCACAGAGAGACTTGCATTTTCCAAAAATGTGTTTTTTCCACTCAGGAAGGTCAAAGACGGGGAGATTCGTCAAAATCTTGAGTTCAAATTTTTTGACGATTACTATACTTTCTCTATACTACGTATACTAGAAAGTGAAAAAGAATTATTTTGACAAGGAATGAAAATTCCATAATTATAACATCAATAATGCTGAAAGATAATGCTATTAAATTATTTAATGAAACAATGTAATTAGTTTAATTTCTAACATAATAATGAAAAGTATCGCAGCAAATCTTTAAAAATTATATTTGTAATCATTTTTTCTAAATTATAATTGTCTGATAGTTAAAAATTGAAGGACAGTTAAATGGATACCAATAAAAAAAATTTAATTTTTGTGCTATAATATTCTCTAAAAATATCACAGAATCGAATAATTTTCCTTACTCGAAGACATAATTGCAAGTACCTTGGTACAATCTTCCCATTATTAGAAGTTGGTTCCGTGAGGAAATACTCTCTTTAAATAATTCACGGGGCTCCTTCTAGGGACCATTAAGAAATCCAAATCTCAAAGTGACTTTACCCCTCTAAGCTCACAAAAATCACATTATTTTTATCGGATTTTAATTTGATTTTTAAATAATTAAAGTAGCAAATGTTGACAAAATAAAATAGTAAAATACTTAACTGCAGTTCACTTTCTAGAAAGTTCGTATCTGTAAATCAAATATTTAAAAAAAGTCACAACTGAAATCTAAAAGCAAATTTAAACAAAATAATAAAGCTTTTCTGAATACAATCTAAATGACATTTACTAACAGGATCGGATATTTTTTTTAATTATAAAGTATTACATTTCTTTTAGAATTTATAAAATAATATAAAATTTACAAATAAAAATTATTTAAGTTAAGGCTACTGATATTTCACCTGATAAGGCTACTAGAATAATGCACCAAAATTAATTCAACTATATTTCATTTTAATTTGAATAAGTTTGATTGCGCGGTCTACATATTGTTAACTGAAAGTACAAAATTAAATAATTTTCAAATATTGCAAAAAATTCTCAAAATGCCTCCTAAAGTTGTGGGTATTTCCTTTGCCTATTTAATAATAATACGATCCTGCCGCTTCTCAAATTCTTCATCTTCGTATATCTTGCAAACGATAAATTAGTAAATAACAAAAAAGAGAAAGGGAAAAAAAAAATTGCACGTTAATTCTTTATAGAAGATAGCTTAATAATTGTTCACTCTTCAAAAAATAATAACTTCTTTCCGCGTGCTTTTATTAACTTTACTTGTTTTATTTTTGCAAATGTGAAATTTTATAACCGATTTTTCACTCTCTGATGTATTAGAGTTTTGAATTTAATTAATAATAAACAATTGAATTAAGTTATGTAATAGAGATGATAATGCAACATTTTAACCATTTCCGAGTCTGTGATGATATTTGTCCTCACCGGAATAGCTTGATTTTTAATTAATATATGTATGTACTATGTCTATTTTAAATTTTTGCTGAAGAGGATTTTTTTAAGCCCTAAATGGCATCACGATCCGGATATAAAGAAAAAAAATTAATATATAATTATAATTAATTAATAAGTATAAAATAAATTAATAATTTCAAACACAAAGTATTTTTCAATTAATTTTATCTTTATTTTCTCACAGATATTAATTTGAACTGTGAAAGTTTAATATTATCAAAAGATATTTTGTAATTACATTTTTTTTTATTTATTTAGCACAAAATTTTGATTTCTACTAAAAAACAACAACTGAGGGTTCAGGTGTTGTTCTAATAAAAAAAAAGTTGTTTTATTCTTATAAAATATTTTGTTCTGATAAAATAAAAAAAAAACATCAAATATTAACAATTGTTTCTATTGTAGAACAGATTTAATTTTTAAGAGAATTAATTAAAATAAGTTGTTCTAATAAAATAAAAAAAACATCAAATATTAACAATTGTTTCTATTGTAGAACAGATTTAATTTTTAAGAGAATTAATTGATAACATTATAAGATGGTATAAAATTTGAAAAAAAATTAAATATTTAATTTTAGAATTTAAGAATGCTATAAATATTTAAGAATTACGACATTTGTTGTTAGAACAAAACTGTTATTAATAAAAAAACAGGAACAATAAATATTTATACATTCAAAAATCAGAAAATTTATTCTAAATAATTAAAATCAATCTTTTTAAAGAAGTAATTAAGGGAATAGTTTCATGAAAAATAATAAACTAATATAAGAAAATGAATGGAAATTTTTTTATCAACATCTTATTATTATATTATTATTATTTTATCATTTATGTGAAGAGGAAATAACATTTTACATTTTTGAATGTTCCTATAAATTCTACAGAAGGATTCGAAAGTGTTTCGACAAATTTTAAATGTAAGTCAGACTAAAACAAATCAGTCTAAAATATGAATATATAAGTGCGTGCTAGATGGCATTTTTTAGTCTGTTCTGATGTGAACAACACGAGACTCATTAATGAATTCTAAGGCAAAGAAAACTTTGAATGGAATCGCGCAATGTTGCTGACTTGCTAATCATCTATGCTCAGAAGAGATCTGATGTTTTTTTTATAATGGAATAGTAAGAAATCTATCGCAGTTATTTAAATTATTCTTTTAAATTAACCTTCCTTCAGTTACTTTACCTAGAGTTACTTACCTAGTTACTTATCTTCATAATAATTTAATGACACAATATAATATTTTATTTTTCAAGCCATAACATATCAGAAATAGCTATCCATAAAATTTTAATTGCAAATCTATAAGATAAAACTGAATGTTTTTAAAGCAAAACATCGTTTTCTGCCATTATCCAAGACCGTGCCATTTGGCGAGTATTTTAATAATTGATGGCGAGATCGTACCATGATCGTAAGTCTAACCAATAATTCAGTTTAAGAGATGGTTGGTTGATCTACATTTTTATAGAGCAAGAGCCAGAAGCGGCTATGCTGCGCCAAGACACATCAGCTTAAGAGAAAATCTATGAGTCAATTCAGGAAATTTAGCTGTCCTTTCTGACATGATCAAATGTCATCTATATATAGTGATTAAGCTTCAAATGCTACCAAATATTGAGAAATATTGAAAATTACAAAAAAATATGTTCAAAATGCCTACTGATCACAGGAAAATTTATATTAGGAGAAATAAATTTGCAGAAACATTTCAGAGTATCTAATTGAATGGCTTCATATTCATGATGCATGGTTTACTCGAGTTCTGCCAGCGTAGCGAGGTTTTGTGTTGCTTTTTTTCAAGTAGCCTTAATGAAAGAAATCACATGAACTGAGATTCAGCGAATACAATCCACATCTTTGCCGACTGCGAACTGAAAGGCATGTGTAGTGATGCGCTTATTAAAATATTATTCCAGACCGATAAAAAACTTGATCAGCCTGGAGAGGTCATTGCAGCCTTTTATATGAATTAAATTTTTCCAGATAAATGATCCAAAATATTGAGGACAATCGCAAATTCGTGTAATATATAAACATGCTGACCTGAGTAAATAATATCTTCTCAATACATGGTCCCAAAAATTTTCTGCTGGGTAATTAGAATATTGACCAAACAGTCTTTTGTAATTTTTTTTTTTTTTTTTTTTTGTGCAGGCATAGAATCAATACTGTGTGATTTGCAGATTTTTCGATAGTTTTCCAATAATTGATAACAAATTAATAGTTAGTTTAATAGTTTTCCAATAAATGATAGTTGATAACTTTGGGTTTGAGAACTTTCAAATCCAAAGAGCCTTAACATCGCTATTATATCAAGCTACCATATGTCAAAAATCACAGACAACAGAACATATGAAAATTTGCTGTAATTATTGGATGCTGGGCATTTTTTGACAACATACAGTATGGGTGTTAATGTTGCTAACGTATACTAGAATTGGCATCAAAATGATATTTTGAAAATTTTAGTATATGACATGTTATAAAAAAAACAATCAATTTATCAATGAATTAACTTAAAATTATAGAATAGAAAAAAATTTTGATTTCATTCATTAATTTTCAGCAAGAATTACAGAAATAATTGTCACATTTTCTTTCTTAGCCTTAATATACAGGGTGTTTATAAAGTCCCGGACCCATTTTGATGTTTAATAACTCATAAAATAATAAAGATATAAACACACTTATGGCATTTATTGATGGAATGACTCATATATTTTCCTTTTCAGGTTTGAATATTTTTACTTTTGTAAATATCGTCTGCGCGTGTGGTTAATTTCAGATAATTTCATTTTCCAGTCTAAATATCTGTACTTTTCTAAATATTGTCTGCTTATTAATTGCATTTTTCTCTTTTGTTTTTGGCAACTATTGCAATGTTATGTTTACTTTTAATGTGTTTGTTCTATGTAGTACTTTTGTATGTGATGTTTTATTCGAGCGGATATTAAGGAGATTGCATACACCACAAGAGAAAGCACAGATTTTATGGTGGTTCATAGAAATGAAATCGATAGTGCAAGCACAGAGAAATTTCAGAAGAATTTACCAAAAAGATCCTCCATCCAAAAACAGCATCTTGCGGTGGAAAAAGAATTTTCTAGAAATTGGAAGTATCGAAGATAAAAACCTTCCAGACGTCCTTGCACAAGTGATTTTGATGTTGAGCGTGTCAGAGAGACATTTTTACACAATCCTAGAATATCTGTGAGATTAGCGGCAACAGAATTGGATATGCCAATGTCGACGGTGTACAAGGTTATTAAGAAAAAATTAAGACTGCATTAATACAAAGTTCAAATTGTTCAAGTTTTGGAACCGAACGATAGGCCTAGGAGGATGGTCTTTGCAACAGATATGCTAAGGAGGATAGAAGATGCTGCTGATTTTCTGAAGAGCATAATGTTCTCCGATGAAGCATCCTTTCCTGTTTCTGGTATTGTTAATCGCCATAATGTGCGCAAATGGCTCTGTGGATGCCGACATGCTTGTCGCTACCTGGCGTGAAATTGACTATCGACTTGATATTCTCCATGCGACGAAGGAGGCACACGTGGAAGTTCATTGACAAGGGTCATGAAACTTTTTGAGTCTATTTAACCATTTATGTTATTAATTTAAATCTATCTTTATTATTTTATGAGTTATTAAACATCAAAATGGGTCCGGGACTTTATAAACACCCTGTACATTGACACATATTGGAACCGTACACGTATATTATTTCTATTTTTGACAGTAATTTTTTGCTGACAAAAATAGAAATAACTTTTTTATCCTTTTCTTTTTCCATAACTACGGAAACAAACTGATAGAAGCAATTTATCATCAGAGTAGTTGATACAATCAAACAAGTAATTCCTAAATTTTTTTGATTATTCTCTCCTCTATCAGAATCCATATTTTTCTCATCTTAAAGAAGATTTGTGGAATAATATTTTCGGAAAATAAATCTTCAAAACACCATAAACTTTTTTAATTTTGAATGATAGGCATTAAAAAAGTGATACTGATCTTTCTCTTGTTTTCAACAGCACATTAGCAAAATTTCTTAAAGATCGAACAAAAACTTAAGTTTGTAAAAAAAAATATAAATAAACATTCAACTTTATAATTTTTATGGAACCTATGAGAGAAAGTCTATACTTTCAAAGCCGCCAATCCCATTTTGTTGGTAATAACAGAATTAAATGATTTAGAAGATTTAGGAAGGTGAAATGAAAAAGGAAAAAAAAGTGAGAAAATAAAGGAGAAAAAAACAAGGCTTAGTACTTCAGTGATTAAAAATATACCGATTGTTACATTATCAAGTTAAATTACAAAGTTGAAATGTTTATTTTGCGAATAATTCAACGCATTAAAGGAATAACTCAAGTAATTTGTAAATCAATAAGTAAAGTACATATTAATGGCTTTCGAACATTAAAAATATCCTTTACATTATTTTTGATATTTCATCTATTGCTTGAGGGACAAAGCTTATTCTTATAATTTATAGAATCTTTTCGAATCATTTTATACAATATACAGAAATGGGTTATAGTGAAAATTATTCGATTTCTGTACTCTATAGCAATTCAGTTTGACAGCACTTGAAAGACAAGACTGACCACTTCTCATTCAGATGATATAAATATGCGTCCCTAGACGTCTTTGAGACAGAAAGAATTCCATTAAAATACGCAAATTTGCAAAAGTTTAAGTATAGATTGTTATACCTGAAAATATCGAGTAATTACTATTTATAATTAAATTCCTTTAAAATATATCAACTTTTCTAAATATATTAAGACTATAATCAAGATTATTTAATTGATAACAAGTGAGATAAAACCTATAATCTCCACAAATGGAATATTCATTTTCATAAAATTAATTTTTAAAAATATTACATCTGACCAATGCAAATGATTAAACATAAAAATGCACTATTTAGGAAATCAAATTTTAAAAGTATATTTTTAGGAAATGAAACCACAACAATCATAGACCAATTTAAATTTCTGAATAATAAAAAACAAATATGACATTTTTTTTTTTTCTTTACCAGAATTTGAAACGGACCAAAAATTAATTTACGAAGTATCAAATCGTCCTGCAAAATCATAGATAATTAAAAATAATATATTTTTATTTTTTGCTAAAAATACTGAAATGTATTCTTAAACATTAGGAAATATAATATATAAATTTAATAATTCTTTTATGAGGAAAATTTTATTATTTAAAAATTTCATTTCATTTCAATAGTTTTTACAACAAAATATCTTGTAAAAACTACTAGTTGTTTTTTATGCTAATATATTCTATAAAAAATGATGAATTATTTGGCAATTAATAAGTTTTTTCTATTCATTTAAAGTTTATGTTCATTTAGAAATTAACCAAACGATTTTTCCCGTAAATATCAGACGATATTTTTCAGAATATTTTCTATCCTGTTTTATGTTTTAACAAAGCATTTTACAGCACGGCATTTAAATCAAAAACATATTAAATACGTACATAAAAATGTTTCACTTTTCAACAGTAAAAGAGTTTAATGCTTGAACTTAGATTTTAAGAACAACCCTATTTGCATACTTACTTCGGATGTGGGGAAGCTGCATGTTGCTTGTTTGAAGGAGAATACGTAATGGCGTCTATTAAAACAATAAGCGCTTTCAGTTATCAAATTCAGCTTTGAAGATGAAGGAAAGTGTCATCTGTTGGTTAAAATTAAAAATGAAAACTGTTTTGGAGTGTATAGGAACTTTATCCATCATTTAAAGAGTAAATAAATTTACATTACCTTATAGAATAACACTCGGAAAAAACACAATAAACTTATAAATGTCTCATTTTTCTTGACTTCTAAGAATATGAATAATTCTTAATCAAAGTAATCTATAATGGATGATAATTTTTTATTGTTCAGTTCCTTCGCAAGTCTTTAAGGAATTTATTTTATAAACTTTAAAATTTTTTCTAATGAAACTCGGGTTTCAAAAGTTATTTTATAAAATGGATTATAATGGAGTTAAAAAAGTTTGTTTAAGTTTAAATTCTTCTTTAGTTTTATTTTATTTTGCAGTCCTTTTTTTTGTGTAAAAACACATTTTAAAATATATTATGCGATTTTTGCAGTTAGAATTTGAATTTTCAAGTTTGTTGAATCAATTTAGAGTATATGTGTTCGATGAAAATTTTTTTGACTTATTTGGTGTAATAGGAATACCGATACGGCGTTCTCCGTGTGATGATTAAAATAAATTGGCGAAAACGTAATCATCATGAAATAGAACGGATTTTTCATTTTTAGTTTTCTTGAGAATGATATTGTGTGCAAAAGTGCAAACGATGTCAATTTAAATCAAAGAGTTGGAAATGCTTAAAAAGGGAGAAGGGCAGTAAATTAGAAAGTTTATTGCAAGTGATGTAATTAGAATTTAAATAAAACAATCATGTTGCCAGTGAACATGGTAATTAAATCTCATTGGCCTTAATTCTCATTTGACTCCTTGCCAATCTAGATTTAAAAGACACTTGGCACAATGTTATCTATAGTGGATCTGGAAAATTTTTGAACTCATCAGTAAGACAGTTAATTGAAAATCAACTTAAAAAAAGATTATTTCGAATATTCTTGTTTTATATTAGGAGAAAAAGTACAATTACTACCTCAAAAATTTTGAAAAAGAAAAAAAAAATCAAAATATCGGATACAGGAATTTTAGTATCAATTCTAAAAAAGTTTTCTTTAAAAGTAAATATTTAAAAAAAAAATCTCCAAATTTTGTAAATTTCGTGACTTTTAAAAATCAATTTCCTTTGAGCGACAATTACTTGTTCTTTCAAATAAAGCATAAAATATTCTCTGCTACCATTAGAAACAATAGATAACTATGGATAGATGAGAAAGAAAAATCAATCATAACATATAAAAAAAAAGAAAATAAAAACTTTCTTTACGTTAGATAAATTTTTTTATGGCTGTAAAAGTAATGGATTTTTCTAAGATAATCATTTCTATATATAATTATAGATTCAACTATAGATTTTTATTATTATTTCCTTGGTTATATATTTCTCTCTCGTCGATTCAAGCATTCTTTTCTTGATAAATCATTTCTGATATATTGTGCTCACGTGATACACGTTAAATGCGCCTTTCCAATTTAAATTATAAGTCCATTGCGCATCTTGTATTTGCTGCTTATGCAGTATTACGCCCCAGAAAGAAATTAATTAAATTACATGCACAGTTATTTAATTAAATTACATGCACAGTTATGTTTATCATGTGAATATATCCGTGAAGTGATTCTTTTATTGGCATAAAAATCTTCATACAATATAAAAGTAAAACGTCAATTTTCCTGTTTTCGGTGAAAATCCATTAAAAAAATTTTTCTTTCTTTCTTTCATTTTTCACAAACACTGTAAAGAGAAATAAAAGTTTCTGTTAAGATTTCAGGATAATTAATTTTTTATTAATTAAAAATTATGTTTCGTTTATCATACTCATGTTGTACCAGTTCACAAAATGGCGATGTTCAAGATTAGCTTACTGAACGGGATTAAGAAAAGTCAAAATGTAAGGAAAATATACATTCGATGGAGAATACTATCCATTTAAATTGAAAAAATGGCTTTATGCTTTTAAAACTATCTTCAGGTTTCCTATTGCTTAAAAAATTATTCATCACTTGATTAATTTCTTTTAATATTCGATGGCGATAAAAATTCACTGCTGAAAATAGTGACCATCCTATTCCATGTTATAAATACATTCTGAAGAAACCATTCACAATGTTTACGTAAATTCTGTATCATTCTTGAAAAATTCATAATAACAAAAATAAAAACTTAATTTTCAGCATTTTTTAAAAAAAATCATTTGGTACAATATGTAAAGCTTTTAGAAACTAAAAGATTTTTAAATTGCTAAATGAAATAGTTTTTTTTCTTTTCAGTTAAGAACACAGTTTCAATATAAAAAGTGATAGAAAGATAACTGATAGAAACAAGATAAATAAAAGATAGATAAAAGTTAACTGACCACTACTGATAGAAAGATTTTATGGTTTATATTTGTTATTCACATTTTATATAAACAACCTTTTTTTCTTTTGCTTTAAAATTAAATAAATTATTTAAAAGGCGTTTATTAACGGAATCTTTGGAATTCCACCGAGTAATAATATTATATATATATATATATATATATATATATATATATATATATATATATATATATATATATATATATATATATATATATATATATATATATATATATATATATTAATTTACTGCGTTTATAACGCATGGCTTTCAACTACTGATATGATATTAATAACATTTTCGAAAAAATATTTGTTGTGTTATGAGTACTTCAAGCATCAATTATAAATTTTAATGAAGTTCTTGTGATAATTGATTAAATAGTTGATTTTTCATTATTATAAATGTAAAAATTTCATTCTGAATAAAGCTGGATATATCAGTTAGTAGGAAATAGACACGAAAATACATGCTTTTAAAAGTTGTAACTACTACATATATGTAATCATTGGGTTTGTCATTGAATTTACGTTCTTCATGAGAAACATTACTTATTTTTATTATTAATCTGTTTTTAAAAAGCTGCTTTTGTTAATCCAAAATAATGTGCATTATACATTCTGTTCTTACATACGTTATATAATAAAGTTTTCAAAAAATTTGATATATTTTTATCTATTGGATGAATATATAGCCCCTACGAAGCACATATTAAAATTATTAATTACAATCCCTTGTGATATAAAATGAAACAATTTAAGAGATAAAACGATCCACCGGAGTTTCTTCTGTAGAGTTGACATTTAAACGAAAAAGAACAATGTAAAAAGAAAGTGCATATTCGTGTCAAAGAGAAAAGAATTATTACTCTGTAAAGAGGACTGCTAATTTCGCGAATGTTCTCTTTTGCATATACATTGCCAAAATTATCCGATAAGAACAACATGTGGGTGTTCCGAAAGTGAATTTCTTTGGCAACACGGTTGTTCCACGATGTGCCGTCTTGTGTTACACAAAGAACTAAGTTTTACTTACTTGTATGTATGTCTTTGAATATAAAATATTCAGAGATAAAGTATTGTAACAGTTAAAATATTCGAACTCGAGATTTTGATGCATTTCCAAGATTAAGAATACCTAGCTTTGAAAAATTTGATGCTTTCGGAATGTCTGTGAACACGGTGATTCAAAAATGGATCTAGCAAGCCAAGATTAAATGCGAATAGAAATTTACAGCAAATTTTCATTCAATGATAGTTTTGAAGAAATTTGTCAAAATGATGTTTGTTTGTAAAGATTGCATGTAGAATATTAAACTTAGCCGCTTTTTTTTTCCAATTCTGCGGTGAATTTTTTTAAAAATAGAATTCAATCAGAATTTTATTAATAAAAAATTAAGCATGATTTTAGAGTTTTTACCTAATAACTCACGAAAATGTCATCGTGAAAGAATAATTTCTACACATTTTAAAATTTAAAAGAATTATGTCTTTTTGATGATATCAATTTATTTGATAATTTTATAACCTTTGACAATATTATTTTCTGAAAAATTCTGCTGAAACATTTGATTATCACAGTGGGATTCTATCAGTTTTTATCATTTCTTCAGATATTTAATCACGTGATTTTCTTCAAATTTTTGGAAGCTAAAATATATTTTATTTATTATCTCTATCATGTTGAATTACTATCTCTACTACTAAAAAAGATGAATGTGCGTGCGTGCATGCGTGCGTGCATGCGTGTGTGTATGTATATGGGTATGTGCACGTGTATGTGTGCGTGTTGGCGTTCTGCATGTCAAACCATGCAACCTACAATTATTAAATTTGGTACATATATTCTTAGAGGGTTGGAATGTACGCTTCGAAATGTTTTTTTTTCTAAATTTTATTTAGAATTTTAATTACAATTTAAGATGAATTTTGGCATTTTAACTCGCTAATTTCCGAGAATATAACTGCATTAGAATAAATTTTATACAGTTCCAAAATTTAAGAAATTGCTCTTATAATGATATCAATTAAATAGTCATGCAAATTTTCCATAAACTTCGATAATTCTTTAAAGTAATTTTTTGCCTAACATACAACAATAGAATAATCTAATTACTTAATATACTACAATAAAATTCCTTTCAATGACATCAATTTTTTTTATCGTATAATTTTTTTCACTATTTTTAATGAATTTTAAAATATATTTTAACTGCATTCTATAACAATATGTTTTTTGAAATGAAAATGTAATCTAACATAATTGCATGTTGTCTTTTGGTATTGCAACTTCAGTTTCTGATTCTTAATCATTGCATCTAGTTGCATTATATTGTTATCCTGAAATTCAGACTGTTTTCTTTATTTCATCAAATATTTAATTCCATGATTTTCCTGCATGGTTGAAAGCTAAAGAAGAAAGATTCTGTATAATATCTATGTAGTTTATACGAAGGAATAAAAAAATTAAGTTATAGTATGACGAAATTTTGAAGACAGATGAACCAGATATTTATGTTTTAAATAGGGTCAAGATGTCATGAGACTAGTCTCCATTAGAGATGTTCATTTATACAACAAACAGAATTTAAGTAAAACAACACGGCTTTAATGTCTGTCAATTTGGCAAAATCGTGGACATAAAATTATATCTGAACCATTTATTTCAAAATAATTGTAATTAATATTATCGGCGAACCAGCTGGTCGCATCTGGCTACCAACGAGGAATAAAAAAAGAGGAGTCACAGTAACAAAATATAATGATGATTCGAAGATTGATTACATTGTCATTAGAATAGTTTGTATAAATTGCATTTAAAATAATTTTTTACATTAAAAATAGCAAAAACATGGTAAAAAAATGATGTCATTGAAAACAAAAGATCTATAAAGAAGGCTGTTGGATCTAGACTAAAATATGTTTGTAGTTAGTAGTTGAATAGTCAGTAATTACCAAGAAAAGATTTTTTAAAGTGTTAATTAGAATTTCAATTAATTAAGAATTAACTGAAATTTTTGCATTTTCCTTAATTATTTCGACATTATATTATGAAAAAAAAAAAACATTTTCATATCATCTTAAAACTTAAAAATAATCTTTTCATTGATACCAATGAAATGATTATTTTTTCTGGATAATTTTCTTCAAGTTTTAATAATTTTTTTTAAATACTATTATCAAGCGCAATTTGGACCAGCGCTTTTTAGTATTGTAATGAAATCCAAATTAATTTATCGTTTCATTGTATCTTACATTCGCATACTTTTGCCGAAGTTATGATTTTTAAAACATGGACATTAATTACAAAGCAGAATGTTCGTTTTCACTTTTAATAGTACCATAATACTTTTTACTTTTTTGTGTATCAAGTATGCAAGGTGAAAGTATTGTAATAGTCAAAAATTCGAATTCGAAATTTTGCTGAATCTCCACTTTTAAGTTCTCTCTTAATCCGAAACTTTCATATTTTGAATTTTGTCAGCCTGTTGCTTCATATGTAAACATGACAGTTCAAAAATAATTTAAGCTAAAGAAATGAAATTTGATATGCATACTTAGTTACAAATTTGCAGATATTTTTTCAAATTCTGAACTAAATATATTCAGAAGTCTGTCTGTCCTGTAATCCGAATATATATTGTTACGGATTTCCCTCTATCACTATCAATCCGTCGGGTTCGTTTACTTGTGTGTATTTAGTGGTTGTGTATGGTATGAAGATAACACAACACAATGATCAGTCCTTTCAGTAGACGAACACACAACACGTTTATTGACACTACGACACACAGGACACCACAAAGACGACAACTATATACAGCATGGAGCAGACATCTTCAGCCCAGACGTGCACACAACAAGACTTTACTGCAGACAGTAGCGCACAGCTTAGCTCAGCACTAGCTTGACTCCGTCGCTGCTCTGCTAATCTCTGGAAGACCCGTTGTTTACCGTGGATTCCGTCTACTACTGCGGCAGCTGCAGACTGCCGCCTTTTATAGGTCTCAGGAGGCGGGGCTAGAAGCCTCTCAACCAATCAGGAACTTTCGAGGCGTATCTCGGTTCCCAATGGACGGATCGGGAAAATTCTCGATGTTTCGGGTATAATCTACTTTGGCGCGAAAGTCGTCAAATTCGTCGCCAAGTCGCCAAATGGTCGCCAAGCTCAGGGACCTCCGACGCGACACCCGAACTCCGTCCAATGCAGATGACTGTAAAACAGTCTTTCTGATGAGGGAACCAATTACGCTGGGAAGCAGCATCACAGATTCGTAACAATATTAACACGATAACAATAAAATGAAAAGAGCTAGGAAAATTTGGTACAGAAATTTATCGTATAAAGATATGTAACGAATTTGAAACCAAATCCGCCAAGGGATTGATTGTCTGTCAGTCTGTACTTTTGCATGCATCTAAAAGCGATAATTCAAATAAATAACAATTTAGGCTCAGGAGATTTGATCCACACGTTCAGCGTCTAAAGTGTTGATTCTTAACAAATTTTGAACTGAGCGTCTGTCAGTCTGTACTTTCGTTTGCATGTAATCCAATAACTCAAAAGCACAATGATATAAATAAATAAAATTTGGTATATGATCATGTGACTACTACTATAGTTTTAACTTTCGATTCCAATCGATCGGAAGAAAAGCGCTTAAAATACGAATTCGATTTTCGGGTACCTGTGTATTAACCGCATTCCAGTGCAGCGATTAATCGCCAAAGATAGCATGCTAGATTCACACCAAACATCTATATTTCGTAATTATTGTTCGCCAATGCCATGCAAATTTGCGGCGTTATCCACATCCGCACTTTCAAGCGGGGGGAGAGGAAAAATACCTTTATTAGAGAGTATGCGAGAAAGATTTTGGGAGACCACTACTACTAGGTTCTTTAATTTTAATAAATGTTCCAAAAATTTTTTAGCACATTTTAAAACAACGCGTTTCGTTATTTTAGTTATTAGATAAGGTATCCGATTAGGTTCGGAGGGAATTTTTTTTAAAAAAGAAATATTTTAATGTTTATATGATTTTTTATTAATATAAAGATAAAATAATGAACAAAAATAAAATTATTTCAATATATATGTAATTGCTGAAGAAAAAGCATATTTTGAAAGGAATTTTAGCATTTATTTACAAAAACTAGAATTGTTCTAGAAGAAAATTTTTTTTACAGTTTTACATTTTTCTTTGTAACATTACATGTGTAACATATTTTAGAATGTACCTAGCTATTATCTAAGAATTATATTGAAAAATAAAATTTGTGTGTGTAATATATGAAATTATCTATGAAATGTTGGAATTTATTTCAACAATATTTATATTAAACAATCACAAATCCACTTCTAGAGCATTCAGCATGAAATCCATTGTTCAGTACATATTGCATAACATAACGAGCATTAAATTTCATTAAGATATCTTTATTATTGTTCGAGCTATGACAATACTCGTACAGTAGAACTGTGAAAAAAAACTCGTTCTTCAGAAAATGTATATAAAGTGTTTAAATGCTTATAAATAAGCATCACTTGCATGTCAATAGTTTGTCATAAATTGGTTTCAAATTGATATAAAAACCAAAATAAAGTTAAGACTAAAAACAGAAACATATCTGTTCTTTTTTTAACTGCTAAACGATTAAAATGCGAATTTTCATCCAAATTCATGTTTTTAACCTAGTCAAATACCTTAATACTTATGCTTGTGAAAATATTTTAAGACTTTTTTTTGTCTGTATGCGTCGAAATCGTTACAATGACTAGGATTCAATTTTTAAAATTGCAAAACAAGGACAGGCGAATCAAAATTATTAATGTACGATATTTCGAACAAGAAGTTTGAATTTCCTTTCAATTTTTTTATGTACAGGGGGGGTTATAATTAAAGTTCCACTTTGAAATGGTCATAAAAGGAAAAAACTATTAGACCAAATGTTATCAAACTTGGTAATAGTTTAAAAGAAATCATTGGAAATTCTTTTCCGCCAAAAAAAAAAAAAAAATGTTCAAAAACTCACCACCAGAAGGGGAAATGGCGCTGTAAGCAATATTGTTAAACAAAATAAGATATGTAGACATCGGTTTAAAATGTGTTTATTTGTTTCTGAAACGAAACTGTTTGTGGGGTTGAGTAAAACCGCAATGACTTGTAACTGGCTTAACGCAGAAAGAAGCAAATGGTTTATGCAGTTGCTCTTTACACGTCATTTGGTTTTCCGGATGAAAGTGTGCCTGTTTGACAGAGTTCTCATTGCTACGAATCGACAATTTCCCTAACCATGCAAGACCATTCTTTTCTAGTTAAATGTTATTATGAATGCGATAGCATTGCACGGCGTGCTTTGTAAAGGTATCATTCAGTAAGAGGAATACGCCGAAGAATATTCTAGGAACTCTTGATGAGAATGCAGTAATGCGATTTAACTTGCTTTCAGAAAATGATAAAAGCCACATTGAACATGTTTTATAATACATTTCAGAAACGATGAAACACATTTTAAAACAATGTCTTCATGTTCCATTTTGTTTAACAATATTGCATACAACGCCATTTCCCTTCCTAGTGGTGATTTTTTTTTTTTTTTTTGTGGAAAAGAATTTTTCATGACTTTCTTTAAACTATCACCAAGTTTGATAACATTTGGTCCAGCAGTTTTCCTTTTATGACCATTTCAAAGGGGAACTTTTATAACCACCCTTTATATTTCATAATATTAAAGAGTTCTTTTTGGTAAATTGTAAAACTTTTTCCTTTCCCATTGGATCAGTTTCCAACTCTTTTATGTCCGATTCTACTTCCTAATCAAAAACAAACGTGAATCAGTGTCCATTGTCTGGAGCGGTCGCTAATACGCTAGGAAGGTCCTTCTAGTAATTGAAAAATTCAGTTTCCTTTGAACTCTCTCATGAAAGAAGTTTTTTTTTTTTTTTTTTTCATCGTGTACACCGCAAAGAAAATTAACTCACTTCCTGACTGTAACAAAAAGCAATTTTACTGATTTTATTCTTTTAAGAGCTTCTAATATGAGCTCTGACAATGGGAAAGAGAAGCTTCCTGCTGTGATAAAGTTGTTTAGTTGAAGAAGATAACTCGCTTTTCTGTTACAGTGTCGATTTAAATCTAATTATATTACTATTTAGAAGCATATATTTTCTTGAAATGTAATAGTTGGATTTTTGATATTTGTATTTCAATGTTTAAATGATATTTGTATTTCAATGTTCATTATTACAAGATTACAAAACAAATATTATTTCAGCTGTTAGAAAAAGGGAAATAATGGTGCTTAAAATTCGAATTCTAATTTCCATGTAAAATTTCATTTATTTTAAAACCTAATAAAGTATTCATAAGTTTAAGGAAAAATGAAGTATAGATGGCGCCACTTTTACAAAATCAAACTTCAATTGAATTGCTGAATTTATTGATAAATGAGAGCTGGAAATAAAATATTCTAATTTCATCGTGATCCAATAACTGTACAGAATTTCAGAACTTTAGTAGATGAGTAAGGAAATGAAAGATAGATTTCAAAATCCCAACCTGATAAACATGAAATATGTAAAGTTAAGTGAAGGCGTTTAAAAACTTAAAAGAAACCTTCTTTCAGAACCACCAGAAATATATTCCCCATGTATTTATATAGTATGTCACATGTTTTGTAGAATATTGAAGAAAACTAATTATATAATTTTGACCGATTGCTTTTGATAGATGTCCAATATTTGACAACGATATATATGTGTGTGTGTGTGTGTGTGTGTGTGTGTGTGTGTGTGTGTGTGTGTGTGTGTGTGTGTGTGTGTGTGTGTGTGTGTGTGTGTGTGTGTGTGTGTGTGTGTGTAAGCATAATTTTTTGATCGGAAGGCAGTTTTGAAGACACTGAAGAGACTTTCGATTTCTTGACGTCGTTTTTATTTTATTTTGGAGAAGCAAGCATTATGTACAAGCAGGAGCGATGAATACACACACAACACAGAACAACTCAAAGCGAAAAGAGAGAAATGAAGGCCAACTGAACATTTTATCCCTGATCTTATATAATATGAGATTTTCTCCACTTGTCGATCTTTGACACGGGCAACAGATGGATCATTTTCACTCGACACGTGGAACTGATGGTGCATCATTTTTACAAAGCTTCAAAAGTGGAATAGTTTGGTTGTTTGAGGTTTAATGACGCAAGAGCCATGTTTGGCTAAACTGCGCCAAACAAATAGTAAAACAAGGAACAGGAATGGTAAAACAGGAACAAGGAACACTTTAGAATGACTTTGACATGAATTAGGATAAAAATTTAAGAAATTATTTAGGATTAAATTAGATATTAAAATATTATTACACACACACACACACATATACATATTATATATATATATATATATATATATATATATATATATATATATATATATATATATATATATATATATATATATATATATTAATATCTAATTTAATCTTAATTAATTTCCTAAATTTTTATCCTAATTTAGCCCATGTCGGGGTAATTCTAAAGTGTTCTCTTGTTTCCTGATCCCATTCCACTTTTTCTGTTTAATTAATTCAATTAAAACTTTGTAAAAATAATGCGCCATGAATTCCACGTGCGGAGTGAAAATGATACCTCCGTTGCCCTTCTCAAGGTCAACACGTGTATTGAATCGACACGTGGCGGAAATCTTATGTTATATAAGACGAGGGATGATCTATTGCTCGTTTACCCCTCTTCTGCTTCTGCTCGTCCCTGTGGTGGACGTGTTTTGTCCGCACCTTCTTCTAAATATATTATGTCTTCCCAGGATGGATTAAAGCGAATTTATAAATGCAAAATGTCTCTTCTATGTCTTCGAACCTGCATTCTGCTTTGAAGAATTATATGCTGTATATATACATATTTTATCTGACTGGACAGTTGCATTTTTTAGTTCCTCGTATAAGAATTATAAAGAAAGAGAGATGTAATCCTCAAAAAATTCGAACTCGAGATTTTGAGGAATTTATATGTTTTAGACCTTCGTGAGACTGAAACACATTTTTTTTGGGGGGGGAGGGGGCATTATATCTATTTGTGAAGAAATTAACTCAAAAACGGTTCCAACCAGATTGTTGAAATTCGGTATATAGACTTAAAAATAAATTTGAATCTTTGAGTCAAATTTAGAACGAAACCCATTCACAGGAAGCCTGTCAGTCTGTCTAGTCGATTACGAGTGAATTCGATAGCTCCATAGATGTTACTAGGTAGATAAAATGATACAGATATATACCAACTAAATGATGGATTCTCTTCAAATGTTGAACATATTTGCCGAGAGGTTTGACCATCTAGGTCTGTATTTTCGCAGGTATGTAAACTGAATAACTCATGATCGATATGACTCAAATCAATGAAATTTATTTTCTCTTATGACTACAACTGCAATTCAGTGTCAAAATTTAGTTTTATTCAGTCGGAGAAAATACATTCAAAATACATATTCACACAATAGAAATAAGTCAGTAAAAATATTAGATATAAGCAAAAAGAAAAAAAAAACATATTTTTAAACTTTTGTTTGCTAACGCCATAAAAAAACATTTGCTGCCTTACACAATATCCATTATTTTACGTGAGGGGAGGGGTTGGGGGTAAGATCTGTGGTGGATTGAATTGAGCGAGGATAGAACCTAGGACCTTGTAGTTCGCAGTCCAGTAACATGACCATGATACAGAAGCAATCGCTCGGGTAGCGCAGTTGTTAACTGGCTTATAAGCTTTCACCACAGACTCTTTCTGCAGTGAGTCGGAGGTGAGACGAACGACATGGCCGTTGAGTGGTGATGTAATAGCTGTTGATTCTAATGCACTTATACCCATTTGAGCAGCGCCAAGCGTTATGGCGAGCGTGTGTCGGTGAGTGGTTGCTGTTGCTGCTTCAAGTGAGTCTGACAACTTCGGTTGCGGGTAGATGGCGCCACAACAGCTGTACGAAGGTTGAAGGTTGATCGTCCGAGGTCAGCAATGTGGCGAATTCAGATGCGCGAGGATAGAACCTGGGACTTTGTGGATCGCAGTCCAGTAACATGACCATGATACAAAAGCAATTGCTCGGGTAGCGTAGTTGTTAACTGGCTTATAAGCTTTCACCACAAATCTTAATCGGAAAGTAAGCGAGAAAAATTCAGGGAGACCATTCCGTGCTATCTTTATTGCATTCATATGCAGACCAATAGACATAATGTCAGAAATAGCTTTTATTTAGGATCCAGGGTTATCTAAAAAAAATCATGATAAACAGAAGGTCGAAATTTTGAAGTTAACGGTAATTTCTCTTTGTGAAAAAGATTAAAAAACGTTAATGATAGGTGAAACTGTGGCATCTTGGATCAGTAACCTCTATCTTAATATGAGCTGCCCTCTTGTAGGAAACAGTTGAACTATATTAAGCAATATTCACTAATATTTAATAGAAGCATATTGTTGATTACCAAATCTTATCTTGTTTAAAGTGCAGCAGCTCTATGACATTTTTCTCTGTATGTAAAAAGTGAACATTTTTTGAAAAATTATTTTTACCTATTTACAAACTTTAAAAATTGTTTGAGAACTTCATCTTTATTTCATTTTTCATAGAATATTTGAGAAGTTAGTCTTCATGTTATTTGTGAATTCTGTAAAATTATTATGTGTTAGAATAGTAAATTGTCATCTCTTTTGCCATCACAGTCGGCATAAAAATTGTTTGATGACAGGGGGGAAGAAAATATTTCCGACGTGGGGACCAAGTAAAATTTCCCTAATTAATTACGCAATTAAGCATTTAATTATGCCAATGATAATAAATACTAATAATTATTATTTGCGATATTAATTATATCAATAATAATTTTTTGCAATAACGAACAATTTGTACAAAGTCAGGCAGTTAAAAATTCCAACGAAATGATAAGCAATGATCTCTGCTAATAATAAAAAGGAATGCGTGCATGTGTGTTGTCGCACAATAGGACAGACCATTTGAATTAGAAGTTGGCACATATATATTTTAGAGGATGGAAATGTGTACTTCGGAGTGGCTTTTTTTTAACTTTGAATTAATTAAAAATTAAGCTGAATTTTGCTACTTTTCAGCAATTATTATCATTGCACAAAAACAAATTTTACATCGTTTTAAAATTTAAAAAGTGTGTCTTTTTAATCAGATCAATTTAAAGGTGATGTAAATTTTTAGCATTTTTAAAAAAATTTTTGCTAAATTTTCAAAAATAGACTACATAGAACCAACTAGTCGCCCAAAGCAGTTACTAGAAAATGATCAATTAAGAACATAACTTCAGACGAAGTTTAATCTCACTGGAATTGGAAGCAAATTAGCGCATTATTTAAATCCCGCAACAAAATAAAATAGTAGTGGAAATATTGAAAATAATAATTATTATTAAAATTGAACTGAACGACTACTGAACGATATTTCAAGCTGATTCAATGAAATGTACGTTAATTAATTGGTAGCTACATAAAATGGAACAAAACAAGTCAAATATTAAAGAACTTTTCAAAATTAAATTTGAATTATTCATCAAAGCGTAAAAGTAACAATTTCAGATATTTTTGTTATTTTCTGGTGAAGCAAATAAAAATTTATTTAAAATGAAGTTACTTCTCAAGAAAAACCATATTATTAGTATCAAATTCATTTCATTTAAAAGCATTTCGGGAAGAATACTTCTTGTAATAAATTTCTTTGTATAAATATGTTTTTCAGTAACAGTTTATCTTTCTTAATTTTTCAAACCAAATCAATTATAATTCATTTAAAAGTAAGGATTATACTGAACAATACGGAGAAATATCATATACTTCAAAATTCATGTAAATATCTTTAACATTTCAAATATTGAAAAAAAAAAAAAAAAAAAAAAAACCAACATGTCTAAAAAAATATTAAAATAAGGTAACATCAAAAAATATTTAGAGCGAAAACATAAAGTACAAAAATGAAATTATAAAGCAGTTTCAATGAGAATTTCAAAACATGAAAGTTCAACATTTAGGAAGGGTCAATAAATAAATAAGAAAATTGCAGCATTTTTTCCCCCCATATAGAAACTAATATCAGGACTGAAAAGAAAAAATGCAGCTTATACAGTGGACAGTAAATTTGATTTAACAGAAGTTAATTAAATCATTGTCATTATAGGTGATCTTGGTTTATTACTAACTGCCTTTGGCGACCAGCTGTTTCGCCGAGATTAATGATCATTAAAATTTTCATTTAAATACTATATGTAACTTGGCCTTTTAGTAGCTTTTTCAGCAAAATATTTTTCAGCTACAAATTTTGCTCGTCACATAACTCAACTATTATAGAAGCCCTAACTATTATAGAAATTAGTAAAATTAAAATACTTATAATTTTAAATTATTCGCAACAATGATAGAAGTTCTGTTCACTGTACAAGGTATCTCGCACATTTATAGTTTACTCTCGTAAAATTTGAATTTTAAATTGAAACGAAAGTGATTGAACTTCAATTAATGTTAAAAAAAATTATTGAAACCAAACATGTTTTTAAAATATATGAGTACAGAAAACAGAATCGTTCAACACTGAAGTTTTGTGAGTACAACCGAATATTTTTCATAATTATGCGAAATCACAGAAAATTATTCAATAAAAATTTATCCGATTCTACATAAAATTCACTTTGCTTAAGAAAAAATTTGTTGCGTACAGCTCATAGCACTGAGGGTCTGTGCAAGATTTGATTCATAAATATTACATTTATTGACTCAAAGTACATAAAATATAATTTACTTCATTTTCCTGATTAAATGCGTATATCTGTTATTAACGGTTTAGAAATTAACTGCTGGATCCCGACTAGAGAAAATCATTATATATCAAACCATATTTGCCTTAAATAATACAGAAATATTAAATTAATAATATATTTTAAAAGCTGCAGAAACCTTTTTATTGGATTTAATTTTCTAGAAAATTTATTTCATAGTTATTTTATTTCATACAAATTCGGAATGAAAATATATACTTCTAGATTTATTTTGCATTAAGTTAACTTTATTTTTAAATTTGATTTTGTATCAGCGTGACAACCACATGTTGATAAAAAGTTAATTTTTTTTCATGCAATTAATTAGTTTTTCATGCGTGTAAAAATTAAATTTTATTTCTATTTTGTGTGAAATATATTGTTGGAAAAGATGTTTAAAATATTTTTTTTTTAAATACACGGCAAAATAATATGTATCAATGAAAAGATAATTTTTTGAATGTTAAGATGATGTAAAAATTGTTATTGTTCTGTAAAATTTCCAAAAGTTATCACCGAAAACGCCAAAATTTCGCTTAATTATTAATTAAATGAAATTCTTATTAAAACTTTTCAAAATATGCTGAGGCGCATTTTTCCTAACCTCCGAAGTATATATATGCCAAGTTTGGTAGCTCTACGGTCAAATAGTCTAGCATGTAGAGTGCAAACACACACATCCATTATATTACAAGTAGATATTCGTTATTTATTAAAGCTGTTAAATAAGAATGAAAAAAAAAAAAAAAACTTTGCTCAAAATATTTAATTTAAAAACTGTCGTTTACTCATTTTTGTTTTTTAAAATTCAAATATTAGGCAAACGGTGTTTTTATCAAGATTCTATCGCTACCTCGTTAGTCAACTGTCACTGCTTTTTATTATCTACAGTGCTTTTGGTGCCTTAAGGTGTACGTACACACTAGAAAATTTTTTTTTTAAATTTTAACTTTAAAAATCCAGCTTTTTCACAGTAGGTTCTTGATATATGTTTAAACTCCTTTCAGTGAGAAAAAAACCATAATACACTAATTATTAATTAATTAAATAATATTTAATGAGCTAATTAGCATATTTTTTTAACATGATATCCTAAATTCTAATTTATACAGACACACAATTCTAGTTGGAAATGATGCCCGATATGAGTCTCCATGTTGTCTGCCTCAATCAAGTTATAAAAATATATAGTTTTTTTTAACAATTTTTTCATCAACAATGAATAGAAAAAGCGATATTTTTTCTGTCATTTTAACTTTTAAATAGCTATTAAAAATTTATTTCTATAAATATAACTTTGATTGAGGCACAAAACATCCACTGTTTCATACAGATTATTTTGATATATAAATAATTGCATTTGGTCCATTTCTTGTTGAGTTACGATTGTTTGAATGAAGCAACATAGTGGAAAAATATCATTCTTCATAAAATGAGTTTAAAAAAACTGGGATTAGAGTTTTTAGTGAAAGTACCTCAAGAAAAATAATTATAACTCGAGAAATATTCCGAATATTGACAACATCTTGGTATCGTTTGAAAGCTAAAGGATTAGAGAACATTATTAAGTAATAAAAAAAATATTCGATATTTTGAACGATTTTCGAAGTTTCAAGTGTGTACATACACCTTAATAATGAAAATAAAAACGATGCATTTTATCCATTTCAATTTAAGCATATTTAGTAATTGTTTCTATATATGCACATTATGGTCCATACTTATTTTATTCAAAAGAATTCCATTAGAAATTTGGTT
Source organism: Argiope bruennichi (assembly GCF_947563725.1). Classification (NCBI taxonomy): domain Eukaryota; kingdom Metazoa; phylum Arthropoda; class Arachnida; order Araneae; family Araneidae; genus Argiope; species Argiope bruennichi. The sequence continues at coordinate 18,545,419 of NC_079157.1, read as the reverse complement.
GAAACCTGCAAAATAGATGTGCATATATCAGACATTATTTATTATTTTTCACAAGTTTTCTTTCTGTGTTATTTTATTTCTATAAAACAGAAATCACATATTTGTGTCTATGATCTAAAACAGGAAAATCCATCAAATTTTCTTGATGTTCAAGACTTGAAGTCATAAAATCCTATACCAAACTTGAGTATTTAAATCACTGGGTTTTTGAATGATCCCGTTCACGTTTCTGAAAGTACAGAACAACAGACTTAGTAATTTTGAACCGCGGTCAGATGACGAAAGCGACACCTGAGCTGGCATCCCATCCCCAAACATCCACACCAAACCAGCACAGGACATTTGACCCCAACGGATTTAATGTGCACCAGACCCGCTTACACGATGGTTCTTTAGTAGAATCGGGTCTCGAACCTGAAACTCTCCGGTGCCGAGACCGAAACCTTACCACCAAGCTATCGCGGTTCTAATGTCAATGATTAAAATAAATGAAACGTGTACAATCTTGTTACTAAAATTATAGTCTTTCGTCAAATTTTGATTCAATGGATGGGCAAAAAGCTGTTTAAAATACATTTTTGGTTTTCTTCGCTAAACTACGAAGCTCAAAACTCTCATGTGCAGGATCCTAAATATAAAAGAGCAATCATTGCGTTCACGGATTTATAGAAGAGGGGGAGGGGATAGCCCCTTTCTTGGAAAGTATGCGAGAAAGTTTCGGGAAGACAACATTAGTTCGTTTTGAATACATGTTTACAGCTCTGAGCAGTTTCGAATGTCCCTTCCAAGCTAATAGAAATAAATAAATAACTTGAGAAAAAGTTTTACAAACTTTTTATTGGACTCAATGCACAATCTTTTAAGAATATGTACCATACAATTTACACAAGGATAACTCTTGCATCAAAAAAATCCAAAACACGTCAGAATATAAATAAAAAAATAATTCTAATAATGGATGAAGAAGATATTTTCTTATCAAGTATACAATGAGCCATTTATAATTTTATCTCTTGTAATATTTCGATGATGGAATCAAGACGCAGACTTGCAACTATTCAAATGTGATGTCTAGACATTGTCATTAGTCTACCATAATCCTTAATTCAAAAAAGTAACCGCAAAATGTTTATTTAAAAAACCAGAAAATGTAAATTTTTATTTACATGAATTATTTACAAAAATTATAAACATCATAGTTAGGAACTAAATTCAACTCTTTGACGAAGTTGTTGAACATGTAGAGGACTCATGGGATATGCCTTCACAAGGCATGGTTTGGACCCAGGAGTAAATTTCACATCCATCAGGCAGTTGTAATTTTGAAGAGTCTTTTTACACTTTGAAATGGCCTGAAATTAAAAAAAAAAATTATATGAATTAAAAAAAATAGCTAAAATAAATTGGTATTCAATTTTAATACACAGTAATTATTGTTTTTTTTTTTTTAAAAAATCAGTATAAGTTTTATATATTATTTTTACATATCAACATTAAAATTTATTTTATGTATTTACCAAAATAAATTTTGAGAAAATCAGGTAAATAGAATATACTTTTTCAGATCATATTAAGAATTGCCAAAATGAAAAATCATAATGCAGCTAAATAAATAAAAGAGTATTATGATTCAAACAATGTATGAAAAAAATAAGAACTGAATGGATCCTGCACATTTTAACTAGCATGTTTATGTGAAGAAGTAAATCGTTGTATTTATTACTATTTACTGTTGACGACCAGTTAGTTTGCTAGGAATATTAGCTGATTAATTTCAATTAAATACCTTATACATAATTTGGTGCTCATGATTTTCTCAACATAGGAGTTTATTTCATAAAAGAGTCCATAACATCACAATGCCATTAAAAACTTAAGTGTTTAGATAATCCATTTTAGATTACATATTGAGTTTCCTGATAATATAATTCCATGTAAACTGCTCAGATAGTTAACTTTCAACAAAAGAAGAAACTGACACAATTAAAATATTTGAAACTTGATAATGATTTGAATAATGAAATCTATTAATAAAAATATGAGAAAGGAAAAATTTAGAAGAAAAATTTAACAGTAATTAAATTAGTATAAATACATTTTTTTAAGTCATATAAAAATCATATTTGTGCTATATTATTTAAAACAAAATCATTCAAGGAAAATGTCAAAATTTTACTCCATTTTTAATTAATATTTGAAAAAAAAAATTTCACTTCCAGCTGCAATTTTCACTTTCTAAACTACACCTGGTAGCTCTACGACTTGTATGTTAATTGTGTGTGTGCTAGTGTATGTGTTCATTGTGCTGCAGAGTGTCAATTAACCCACAGGCATGTAACTTATTTTTATATGAATAAGTAGTAGGAACTGTTTCAAAATATACAAGTAAAATAAAAGTAAAAAGAAAATTCACGATTTTATGACAGCAAATATAATAATTTATCCTTTTATCAGCTTTAGAAAGGTGTCTGTTTTATGTCATGTTAACAGGTAATATTACATGGCATTATTTTTTACACTTTAATTACATATGCATTAATAGCATCAGAAAACACACATGCACAAACTCAAATTTATATGAATAAATGAATAAGTTTATCTCAAAGTTGTAAAAACTTTAACGAAAACTTTGAAACTGACTTTCACACTAAAAAGTCACCCACTGGAATGAATTTGAAAATTAGCATTTAATTAATGTGCTCGGATTCAGCAGATTTATCAAGATGCTAATTCTAATGGAGTCTCAATAGCTAATTTCTGAAATATTAGACATATGTATATACATTAAATGAAATATTAAAAAAAAAATTTTACATTAACTCGAAAACAACATATATACAAAAAAGCATATGGTATTTTAGAATTTTAAAACTATTCTTACTAATTAAATAATTTCATTAAGTGAGAAAAAAATGGTATCCATACCTCCATGACTTCCTTCCTTTTTCCCGGATTCTCGTATGTTGGCGACTGAATATTCTAAAATATATAAAAAGTACAAAAGTACTTTTACTAAAGTATTTTTAAAAGCACTAATTACAAAATAAATAAAAATTTATACTTAGAAGCTCATAATTAGAAAATAAATGACATTTTAATTAATTTAAATAATACTCACAATCACATCTGATGCTGAAATACCAATAATATTTTCTAGAACCTAAAATAAAAACAGAAAACACATTACATACAAATCATCTGGTATTTTTCAAATTTATTGATGTATTTTACAGCTCTAATCCATACACAAATTACTACAAAAATCTTAAAATTAAATGATTATATTTATTAATTCATAAATTAGCACTCTATTTGATGAGCGTTAAACTGAGTATATATTACTAAGTAAGATGGTTTCTATTTTGTCATATTCACACAGTATTTCTGTACTCTTAAAGCGATTTTTTTTTTTTTTATGAATGTTGAATACTGACTGATATTCAAAATTAATAAGTCAATTTTTCTTCAAATGGGAGGGAAATAGAAAAAAAAGTATTAATATTAAATATTCAAACATTAGTAGTACTCCATTTATAGTTTTTTAAGTGTGAGAGTGTGTATATGTAAGAAAGGGGAAAGCAGACATGAAAGAAATGGCAAATATGGTATGAAATATTTTTTTTCCAAAATAATTACTTTATCTGTAAAATATCAAATAGTTTTTTAAACCATATATTTTTTTCTTTTAGTATTATCCTAATTGATATGATAGAAACATTTTTTAGATGTTATCAACTCACATCCACATTTACTTAATATTGAACAATAATTAACAAAACTTAACTATTTACTAAAAAAGATTAAACACTTCAATTTAAACAAATTTTTATATTGCTTTCTCAAATTCACAAAGTAAAGAGCAGAAATTTTTTTTTGGACAAGATGTATGCAATATATAGTTTTATGATTAACTTAATATAATTTTATTCAATGCACATTAGCATTTTCTTTTTTTACCTTATCATGAATATTTACATCCAAAGTTGCTGTTCCATCATTTATTTTTACTCTTAGGCTCCATCCTTTTTCTCTAGTACATTCTAACTTTGACAAAACAGTTATAATAAAACCCTGAAAAAAAATAAATGCAAATACTTCAGTAAACTTTCTTCAAAATAATAACAACACATTCTGTATCAGTTTGCATATATTTCAGCTACTAGTATTTACAGCGTTTTTTAGTTTACCTAGAATAAATAATTATTTAGTAAATAAAATTATTCACTTATTATATTTTTGATTCAAAATAAATAAAATTTTCGACTAACAATTTTTAAAAAAAATTTCTGTTCAGCATTAATTTTTCAACAAACTGAACATAGAAAGACACATATTAAGAAATTATTTTAATACGAGAAAAATTATGATACACATCTATAAAAAAAATGAATGAGATTAAAAATTGCTCAAAAATAAAATCTTTCTCATTATGTTCTTCTATTAAAAAAAATATTTATAAATTCATATGACAGTTGAAAAATACTTGTTTATGAAAACTATTCCAATTATATGTAATTTATTCTCATTTGTAATGTTCCTAAGAAAATATATTCTCATTAATGTTAAAAAACTGATTAAATTTGATGTAGGCATAGAAAAAGAGCAAAGAAAATTATTAAATTATTTTATTATATCTGGTTATTAGCTGTGTTATGAATTTTTCAAATGTGGATAATATTATTGATATTATTTAAGAAGTAATATCCCTTTAAATTGTTCATGGTTTATAATAAAACAGATTTTCTTACACTATGAATATGAATTCTAAATAATTATATTTTCCCCATTTGATAAAAAAATCATAAATGAGAGAAAAAAACACACACTCCTATTTGGAGGTATAAAGTTGGACTTAGATTTCTTTGTCAGAAGTTGAGAGAAAACAAAAATTTTAGTCCTCCTTCATCATTTCTAAATTTCATAAAAGTTGGAACAACAAGGATAAAAAAGGATAGAAAGAATGCATCTGTTGAGATTTTTTCCATCAAAGTCTTACAAGATTAGGTTAAAAAAAAAAAAATTAAAAATTAAAAAAAAACAACCAATAAATTTAAGGACTGAAACATATTTTTCAGTCCTAACTTCTATGAAATCATAGTCATAAAAAAATAAACTGCTAAATTAATTCACTTAGTTTGAATTCTCTTTCTATCTTCTATTCTCTTCTGCATAAGAGAATTATGAGATAATTAAATTTTCAACCCACATTATTTGTATTCTTTTTGGGCTAGTATATCATCTAAGAATTAAATCTAGATTTCCAACTGCAATCGCAAGTTAAATTCTAATCGAAATTACCTTAGTATCATCCTTACAAGTAATATAAAGAAAACATTTTGAATATAAAATAATTCAGTGTTGTTTTGGGTTCTAAGATTCATGATTGAAAAAATATTCCCAATATCATGTTATGAAAATAATGGTGTAGATAATATTTCTGAAAGGTATTTAATGAAAAGTTTAAAATCTTTGCGCAAAACAAATAACCAAAACAGTACTGGAACCCAGAAAAGGAACTGATTTGCAGACAATGGCATTAATCAGTAAATATATTTCATAAAATACTCAAAGCATTGTAAAAAAGAAATGGTATTAGATTGTTGAAAAATGATTAAAATTTTATATAAAAATAGAATGAATTATTAATTAAATTTATCCAATGAAAGATGGGTACTACAGTAGCACAACACAAAAGTTATCCTTAAGTACAATAATAATTAATCAGTCACAGATAGGTAGATAAAATATTTATGAAATAATATTTTTTACAAGGAAAATTACAATACCAATGGCAAACAGAATATTTGACTTCCAATTTTATAATATTAAATTAGCAGTTTTTTTTAAAAATAAAGATCATGATAAAGAAACAAATAAATCTCTTAATAAAAAGAAATTTACTAAATAAAAAATATTCAGAAACTAAAAATGATTTCAGCAGAAAATGACAATTAAACAATTTTAAAGTGAAGTCCATATGAAGTTATAAGACAAAATATAAAAACTGCAATGAAAATCAAGCATCATGCATCTAAAATCCAGAATGAAATATGACCTTATAAATTTCAATTACTCTGGATATTTTCGTGAAAATGCACAAGTTTATTTGGTGACCCCCCCCCCCAAAAAAAGAAAACTTTCAGTGTAGTGTAAAATTTATAAAGGAGCAATTGCAAAATAATGGAAACATTGGTTCAAAAGTATAAAATCATAAAGCAATAGTTCAGCAGAAAAAAGAAGTTTGTTCAAAATACAAACATGTTTATTTCTTACTAAATAATGAATTTTTTAATTTAATAACATAATTTTATATCAACATTAGATTCAACTAATCAATTTCAACATTTAAAAAATAAAAATAAAAATGACACTTAAAATAGTTAACTTGGCCCAGTTTGGTTAGAAATTTTTTCTCTGTATTATAATTTAATGAAATCACTTTGCATTTATGTATTAAATTGCGATGTGCATAAATTATCTTAGATTTATAGTTATTAGATACAAACAATATATGAAACTTTGTTAATAAATTACCATTATTATACATTTCTAAATTACCCAGATTTGTAACATGCACAGATCAAAATGTAAGAAAATATGATAAAGAAAATTTAAGAATGTAAAAACATAATAAACCAAAACAAATAAAATGTTTTACTTTTTTATTTAAAAAAAATCAAGATGAATAAACACACCATACTTCAAGTGTGAATAAATAACAGCATCTTACAATAGATTATGAAAGGATTGTTAAATATGTAGAAAACATAAGTTAAATTTAAAAAAAAAAAAAGCATTAAAAATATCACCTTGATCGTCACAGTACAGTCAGATGATGGATTTTGTAATGGTTTGAACAGATAAGTGAAAGGTTTGCTGTCATCCACTTCTGAAATAAAAACATAATCGTATTTAAAGACAAAAATTAGTCATTGCAATTTGTAAGAAAATATTTATTTTATGAACAAAAATTCGGAAATATTTATCGAAAATTCAACTATAACTCCAAACAATATCATGCTAAATAATTTTGTACATAAAATAAGAATAATAAAACACAGAATTAATTTTCAGAGGCATACAATATGTTGCTACAAATGCTTATAAAAAAAAACAAAGATAAATCACAAAACTTTTATATTTAAATAAAGATCATATTTCTATTATTAAAAAATTATATTTACATGATGAAAATTCAACACCATTCCAAAAATGTACATTTCAATATTTTTTTAAAGAAAGTCTATCTAATCCTTTTAGAGCTTTGATAAAAGATTTGATAGAAAAATTCGAAAATTCTGAATGCATATAAGAATTCTAAAGTAAGATTTTTTTTTTTTGTTTACACATCACAATTGCATTATTTCTCAAAGTTTTTATTTCATAATAATCATATTCATTAAAACTTTGCTGAAATTCCTTTTCAACCATTTTTTCAGATGTTTGTAATACTATTTGCAAAAATTTGAAATTTATTTCAAATCAAAATTGTGGATTAAAGAAAATTCACCCAAGATATTATTACCCATTATTTACTAAAATCTAATATGGTATAAGAAGCCTGATTTTTTATTATAAAATGGTTATTTGTTTCAGTGCTTTAAAAAAAAAAAGAAGTCCTTGGAATTAGACATAAATTACTCACAGATAATAAATTTAGTTTTTAGTTTCATCATATTTCTAACTTAACATGTTAATAATCTGTTTTAGCTTATTTTTTTTATTTTAGTAATGTTGTAAAAATTTATTATTTATTTACTTATTATGTATATCAGGGGAAAAAATGATTAAAATAGTAAAATTCTTGAAAAATTAAATTGCTTTACTTAATGATTTATTTATCAACAAATAAAATTGTTTAGTTTTATTAAAATAGGCAATAAAAATAATATACTTCAAACAAATATAATATTAAGTTTTTTTTTTGTTTTTTTTTACAAGACCTGCCAAATGGAATATAGCGCAGTTAGTAAAATGAATGATTAATATTTTAATATATTATAAAATATGCATTTATCATAAATAATGAAATTTTAAAATATCTCAAAAATTTTAAAAGCTCAATATAAATACAGTTATCGTTTAATATTTTATAATTCAAATTTTTATTTTTTATAAATTTATTTATCAGGCAACTAAGCTGACATTTTGTAAATCAATTCTGTAGCCTTCCTTCCCTCCCTCGATTCTGCCATCCTAAGCAGTTGCCTAGACAAAAAACTACATCAGATTGCATGTACAAAAGGAAAGTAAACAAATATACAAATTCACATGAAACTTCAATTTGAAATTTACTTCTTGCAGTCAGAGGTTGAGAAGTTATGTTTTTGAAATGGGGGGAAAAGAATCTACATCTCAAAAAGAAAATTACTGTCTATTTTACAGCAAAATTATTACTGCTTATGGAAAGTGATAAAATATTCATTGTTTTTAAATATTTTGTTGCATATTTGATTAGAGCATTTTCATTTCAATAAATGTTCTTCAACAACATTCTCAGAGATTTTTTTTTTAATTATATAACTTAAATACATACTTGAATCAGTTTTTTCATTAGATAATTCAGCAAAAGGAAACTGGAATCCAGGATCTTCATCTTGAAATGCCAACATGTCTTGAACCATATCTTCATCTTCAGCCCAAATATCAGGCTCTTCATTGGGTATTTGATCTTCCTAAAATATAACATAAAATAGAAATAACATATAACAAATAACAATATTTCAAAATACCCAGATAAAATAATATAAGAATCAGATATACATTGGATTTATTCAGACTTTCTTTCTCTATCTCATCAAGAGCTCCATAATCTAAAATTTGCTCAAATTCATCATCTTCTTCAAAAGCTTCCAAGTTGTCAATGTTTTCCAAATCAGAAACATTGTTTCTTGAAGAAAAATTATTTTGCTGTCTAGAAAAGGGGAGAGTTGTTTGTTTTCTGCGAATGGAGTTATTGCTATCATTGATGTTTTGATTATTTCTTGTATCTCTCCTTGGATTTTGATTTCCAGAACCAAGATTATTAGAATGCATATTTAATGTTGAATTTGTATCATTCTGAAAAGAATCATATTGACCATGTGGTGCGAAAGCTGAAGGATTCGGCTGATTCACGACACTGTTTGATCCACCAGCATCAGAGAGATCATCACTAGGCACTGATTCTGATTCAACTTCAGGAGGAAGCTGTCTAGATAAAAAAAGTTTATTATTTAGGTAATATCGATAAATAATTGAATTTATCAATGATAAAAACTTTGAGAGAAAAGTAGGTTTAAAAGAGATGTTATTAAATTTCACATAATTTAACTAAAAAAAATATTGTGGTTAAAAAAAAACACACAAATTGAAATCTGCAATGAAATTAAAGAATATTTTTAAGGTAGGCAAGATATTTTATAGTTCAAATTTTAATAATTAAGATATTTAGGTAGTAAACTCCAAAAGAATAAATGTAATAGAACAAAGTAATTTAGCGTTAAACTCTATCATTGTGGAACATGCATCAGACAGTATTTTAAAATAAATCTTATCCATGCAGAGATACTTGTTATAACAAGGGATTGTATCTTCCAAACTGAAACCCATTTGTGTGTGTAACAGCTTATTTCATGCACTATCATGCTGGAACTTCTTGTCAGAAATGAGACTTTTGCTGAAAAAAGGGATGAAAATCAGATGGGGCAAAACCTGGGTTTTAAAGGTGATTAGAAAATGTTACTCAGGTAAACTCTATAAGGCGTTATAGCTTTGCATTCACCTTATGAATATGAACACTGTCATGGATGAAAACAACTTTGCATCACAAGGCACATCGGTTTTTTGGAATGTCTGATATAATTTTCATAGAATTTGTAACATTTAATGATATTAAAGATTCACTGCCATTCAAATATTCAATAAGTAGTCACCTAGTTGGACTGAGATGACTTGACATGGGGAATAAGTATACATTTTCTTAAGCATTATCACAACCTATCATGGAAAATATGCATTGCTGTCTTCCCTAACAATGATGTCTTTGTCTTCCAGGTGGTTTAAACTAATGGATGCACATAAGAACTCCACTTCCCTCATCTAGAAGGGACTTATTTTCTGGGTAACTCATGTATAAACACTAATGGAAAATAATTTAAATACCTTGAAAATATAACTTCTGTTTCTCATTTGAATATTTTATTTGTGCCTTTTATATTCATCTTTGATACCAGTAATAGAGATTCAGCATAGAGCTGTCTGAAATAAATAATTGGAGCCACAGAAAAATTCTGTTACCTCTTTATTAGTCAATTATTTTCAGATTATTTTTTTAAGTTAAAAAAAATGATCTGATAATTCTGAAATAAATTCAATCCCAAATTCTCCCCTGTTTTTTTCTCTCTGATAAATGTTTAAGCACAGAAGACAGAAAATTATTTTTTCCATAGAGAATAACACTGAAAAAAAAGTTTCAAAACGATTTATGAAAAATCTTTGTTTAAAATAAATCTACAAGCAAGATAAAAAAGTTTAATTTTTTAAATATTCTTAAATAAATTAAAAAATTCCTCTAAAAATACACATTGTAAATTTTTATACATATACTTACAATGCTTCTCTTAAAATTGCCTTCCTTGAGAACATAATTAATTTGCTTTCAACTTCTCCACCTAAGATTTTTATTTTGTCTGAAGTTAACAACAAGATTCCAAACCTGCAATCAACAGGCCCTCGTATTAAAACCTATTCAAAAGAAGCATAAAAATTAAGAAATATGTAGTGTTCAATATTATGAATGAAACTATGTATGCCTTCAATATTAATAAACCTTAAAGAAATTTTAGAATGCTTTTTTTGGATGGGGACTATTTATAAATTAACTAATACTAGAGATAAGTCTGTTCAAAAAATAATCAACTATAGTTATAGACAAACTTTAAATAATTTCATTAAGTGAGAATTAAATTTTTTTACGGTGAGTCTTTATTCGTTTTCCATTTCAGTTTGCATGTCGAAAATTGGATTAAAAACATTATTGGCATAATCTTGCATATTTTCAAATATATTGCAAGTATAATTTATTTAAATAGATTTTACAAAGGTATCGGACATATTAATGCTAAAATTATTTTACATTAAAATCCCTATAAAAACATGAAATAAAAGTTATAAAAACATGTTACTTATGAATGCAAAATTATCATATATATATTTGGCATTCTGTTATAATCATGGCATTAAATTAATGAAAATTTTTCAAGTCAAAATTAAAAATGCCAAATGGTACTGTTCCGAATAAAAGAAATAGGCAAAAACTCAAAACAAGGAGTCAAGTGATATTATTATAAAGGAAAAATACTTATTTATTAAAATCAAAATAAATAAGTAACCTACATTCTGAAGTGTTAATTAATTACTTTTCACATTTTTAACAGATTTTCCACATAGAGATAGCATTTTTTTTTTCTGATGAGAAATGATAACAAGATAAACGAATTTATGTTTTAAAAGATAAATCAAGTGGAAAGTAACACTGCTATAGATTCTTGACATAAATTTAATAGCTATTAAAACCTTTGAAAGCTGCATTTCAAAATATTTATTACTTTCTGGCAAAATATGCATACAGCACAAGAAAATTAAGAAACACTTATATAATTTTAAACTAAAATCAAATCTTGGTAAGTCCAGCAAAACAATGAATTAAAACAATCTCTGAAAAAGTTATTTAATCTCTGATTATTTTGTTACCTATAATGCCTAACCAATAACTAATTGGAACAAATTGGAAAATGATATAACTTCCAAGAGTTGGCATATTGAGGATATCAATAAAAGAGTATTTAGTGGAAATTCACTAGGTTGCAGGCTTTCTAAGTACAAATTTTTACTACATATTCCAACTTTTTAAAAATAAGCTTAATTGAAAAACAAGACGAACATACAATGTATATGATTATACAAAATAAATAAGAATTTTACAGTTAGAATATTAATACCATCATTTCAAATGTTAAAAAATAATAGTAATTCCAAAAAAATTTGTGAAAAAAGAAAATGCAAATTCAATTATATTGTTACATTTTAAAAAATAGTTATTTAAATTTCATAACATATCAATATTGACATTCAACAAACCAACATCTATGAAATATAAAAATAATGCAAAATTATTATAACTAGGAAATGGTAAAATTTAACATAGTACTTTTTCAGCATTATTTTAAGACAATTAAAAAAATAGGCTTCAATAAATTGAAGCATTTCATTAAAAAAATAAATATTTTTACTAACTACTGAACATTATAATATCACTAACCTTTGTACCAGGTGGTAAATTTGGAGACAGAATATTAATAGGTTTGTATTCCATACCCTGCACATGGATACAGCCATCTGTCAAATTCAACATCAACATTCTGGTAGGTTTAGATTCCCACTAAGGCAAAGAAAAAAATAATTTTAATGCAATGATGATTTAAATAAAATCTTTTTACTTCCAGCTTTTAGACTATTAAAAATATTCTTGAAAGACATTTTTCATATACATAACAACAAACAAATTAAAACACAAATTTAATTTAATAGTAAAGATGGAAATTTTTAATGTAATTAGCTTTATGCAGAATACATTATGAATAAAATGACGTCTTTCTGATCAGCAACAAATCTGATTGTGAAATGAAAATACCAGAGGAAGAGTTTGTTCAGGTGCAGCAGAAAATTCAGCATTTGTATTAACATCTTTATCCAATTCTTTCAACTGAGAATATGCCGGCCGGCCAATATCTCTTATGCCTTCTACCTAAAAAGATGAATAATAATGAATATGATAAAAATAATACAATTAAAATAAATTATTCTTAATTATAATAATTATTTTACATATAGCAGAAATAAATATTCCATGAGGGAAACTAAGACTTATGACCTCATATGATGTTAGTTTATGAAGTAGTTACATATTGCATAGCTTCTAATACTTTTTCCTTTTGCTAATTCTTTTGAACGGTTAAAACTTCCATGTTACCATCTTCATGATTTTTTAAAAACTTAAGTGTATGTAATAAATCATTAAAATAATAATAATAAACCAGTAGAGAAATAATGACAAAATAAATCTTGGTTTTATACATTTATATACCGCAACGACAATGTCATGATGTTTCGGAGTTCCGTGATGTGACAAAGTGGTCACAAGCACATCCACACCATAATTTGGAATAGAAAATTTTAATGATATCATTCAATATAGGTGGCCTTTGAATTCATCTTGTTTACTGCCACATTAAGAATCTGTGAAAAGCATTTACAGGATTATAAAAAGTACGTGATAAGATTGTCCCAAGCAAAGAATATAGGCAAAAATGAATATAAAATTTTAAAATTAGACTGGTACAGTATACTATATAGACAAAAAAAATAATGAATAATACTTTTGTGGCTGATTAAAAATTATGATTAAATCAAAAACAAATAAGAAAAAAGTTTTCAAATTATTTATTGTAGTGATATATTCGATTTGGTGTGTTTAGTGTTTTTTATCATCAAAAAATGTTTTCAAAAATATACAATTTTTATTAAATGTACTTATACAATTATAAAATTGGTTATATCCACACACACGCACAAAATTTTTTTTTTTTAAAGAAAGGCACTTTTCAGGGAAGAGATGAATAAGGAAGCATAAAAGTTTTCTTAAATATAGCATGTTTTAAGTAAGAGATGGAACAGCAGTTTTGGCAATATATTAGAAATGCAGGATCATTCCAGTATGACCCTGATATTTAGTAAATTTTTATCTCAAAATTTATGCATGCATCTCTGAATTAACAAAACAACAGAGATACACTAAAGCATAGCAAGAATATACAGTGACCAAAGTTTACTATTTATTTTTTATGGCTTCTGGTCTCATTCAATAGATTTGGGCTTTAAAAAGTAATATAAAAATATTGTTTTTAGGATCCCCAAAAAACTATTTAAAAAGCATCTATTTACCTACCTCTTCAATTCTTCATTGTAGAAATATTTATATAGAGGGTCAAAGCAGGGCAATTCTTAAATAGCTCACCTATCTCTCATATTCTTCAAAAATAATTTTAAAAAAATTAATGAACATTTGTAATGATTCAATGTTTATATTTATCTTTAAATTATTTGCTAATTACTTCCTAAATACTGAACATTTTTATTTTAAATTATTCTTATAGACAATGATATGATGAAGAATGGGACTTACACAACTTTTTGGTGATACCAGTAATTTCATCTACAAATGCATAATTTGTTCAAAGAAAATACATTACATAAGGGGGGGGGGGAGGAAAGTCTCTGATTTTTTACCTGAAATAACTAAATTTCTAATTAAATTCTATTATCAAGTAACTGAGAAATGTTAATTCTTGCATTAAATTCATATTTTATTTAAATTGTTTCAAATATAAAAATTAATTTATAAAAAACAAACCTGTAATGCAAAACAACCATTCAGAGTAATTTTTTGGGCTCCAACTAATTCTTGAGGTAATGATGAAACACCAATTTCCTCCAAATCTGCATCAAGCCATTGTTGATACACATAATCTTTTAAATTTTGCAAGGAGAGAGTCTGGTTCTGAAATATACATTTATATATTAATAATTTCGATTGAACAAAATTGTTTCATAAAATAATATTAATATACACAGAAAAAGTTTTTACATGCTCTTCTTTCAAAAATGTAATGCAGGCTCCAATCCATTCAGATGAAGTGGAAACAAATCGTTGTTCCAAAAAAGTTTTGACTTGCAATATTTCTTGAGGTGTAACAGACATTATTTAACAGCAAAAACAAATACAGAGTTTTAAACAAAAGTGATAAATAACATAATGGTGTAAGTCACGTCAAAACAAATGTTATGAGCCAAAATAAAAAGCAAAACGTTATTTAATGACCACTAACACCTATATTGAGTAAATTATCCATGCTTACCAACACACATTACGCGCGCACTAAATCCGAAACTAGTAGTTAAAGTAGAAGTGCCAGTAGTCATTACACATTGGGGGGGAAAATCTGAGATTTTTTCAGCAATAATAATAATAATAATAATAATTCATACATTTTTTTCACTTTCTCATATACGAAGTACAGAGAAAGTATTATAATCGTCAAAAAACTCTAACCTCGAGAACTTCAACAATTCTCTATGTTTTAAACCGCCCTGAATTCGAAAATCCTATTTAAAAAAAATCTGTGTTCTATTTGTCTGTCTGTGACAGAAATAACTCAAAAAGGCCTTTAGCTAGACGAATGAAATTTAGTACACGATCTTAACACCAAATTTTCAGATTTTTGTAAAGTTTTTGGCAAAATCCGTTCTGAGGAATTCTGTCTCCCCGGCAGTTCGAATATAAAGTTAATTTGTTCAGAGGGAAGTTTGAAGTTAATACAATAATTATAAAACGTAGAAAATTAGACAGATAAAATTCGATGCACATATTTAAATGCTATAGTGTAGACACATATCAAATTATGAGCCAAATCCAAAAAGTTGTTGATCGTCTGTCAGTCTGTACTTTCAAAAACATGTAAACGTAATAATAAAAAATTCAATTCAATTAAATATATTGTGGGAAGCGCTGACAGATCTCGTATCCTGTATGGCGCCATGTTGGCCATGTTGCGTCACTTCATTAATCACGTAATGCTTTCCCGCCATTATTGGCAGACGAGAGTTGGGCAGTGAGACTGCAAGACGTGCAGCTCACGCTCATGTATCTTTTATGTTCTATGTAGTAATGTTTTATCTTTTCTCCTTTAATCTTAATAAATATATTTCACATATTAATGCTGGTCGTTGCCTTTTCCCACAATATTGAATTTGGTGTGTGATCTTGTATTTACATGTATATCTCTATGTCCAATTTTTGTGTCAATTGGTTGGGAAAAACGCATCTAAAACAGAAATTCTATTTTCGGATACTATTAATAACATGCCAGGGATTAATCGCCAAAAACCTCGTCGAAGATCAGACGATAGATTCAGTGAAAATGCTAAATTCCCGCCAAAGGCTAATACAGTCTAAGCTATTTTTTTGCAGTAGATAGGGACCGCATAAAAGAAATCGCACAAAACATATTCCAAAATTTCATAAATAGCTATAATAAATAATTTTTACAATAAGAAAAAATTTTATGCTGTGAAGGGGGGCCGCATAATAAAGTCTCACCTTAAAAAAATATGTTTAAGAAAAACTGAGAAAATGCTTTCCAAATGAAATATGAAATCAATAATCAAATTACAGATTGGAACATTTTTCTAAAAATATAATTTCACATTTTAAACATGAGGAAATTTTTAAAACTCACTACTCGTCGTAATTCCAAACACCCATCTTCTTAGGATGAACTGGTTCAAAATCATTTCATCACATGAAGATATTAAAGTTGATTTATTTTTGGAATATATTTTTTTATTTTATTTTGGAATATTAGAATTAGTTCATGTGGTATGTGGATACATTGTATACCATATACACTGTATTTGTGTACATATGAATGCTGTCAGAAAACATTACGAGAATGTTATACTGCCTAAACAATTCCATAAAAAGGACCGTAGAAAAACAGATTTGTTTATATTTCGTAACTATGGTATGGTAATACCCCACAAAGAGTTATTTTATTATATTTTTTTAGAGAGTATGCATGCAAGTTTTGGGGAGATAACTCCTATTGGTTTAAACTTATGCTCATTATAAATGAAATGTTTATAAATTTAATTCCCAGAAATATATTCTATAAAACAATCTGCCAAAATATTTTTGCATTATATATTATATTATTAATTTGAAATAATAACGTATTTATTTTGCTAACTAATTTATAACTATTTTACGAGATAATATGAATTAATGCTTTGACAAATTCCTGAAAATTTTCATTTTAAATTAAACTGTTAATTGAAAATGAGATTATTGTTATTATTTGAATATTACGACTAAAAACTGTTTCAAAATTATTTATTTTAAGCATTCAGATGGGTTTTCCATTTTTTTTCATTTAAAGGGCAATTACTTTGAATGGATTTTAATTTAATTTGGGTTTTTAATTCACGCATTAAAAGGATTTATTTGTGAGAGTAGTTTTGAAACACTTATAGATTAATTTGTCTGTAAACCAAAAATTCCACTCAAGCAATCTTTTAAATATTGTCGAAAAGTGTTGTTACTCTGGTTGTAATAAAAATTTTGCATTAACTGGAGTAACAAAAAAAAAGTTTCAGTTTTAATTGACTTAAAAAATATTCCGGACAATTTAGAGATTTTTTTTTTACCAATATTATGACAAGCACCAAACATTTCTTTTTTTTTTATTAAAAAAAGTTAGACCATGAGATTTCAATAAGTCTCCACTTCCTTGAATTGGAGAAAATCCCTTTGAACTGTCTGTCTTTCCACGCACATGCGAACACAACAACTTTAGAATGTAATGACAAAATAAGTAAAATTTGATACATTATTTTATTATGAAAATTGCATATCTCCAAAACAATTTTACAAAAATCTTTGAAACAGGTATCAGAAATGAGAAAGAGACTATTTGTAAAAATGCAAAATTTCAAAAGCGTTTCAAATCCAAATAAATGAAATTTGATAAATTGAAGATCTGAGTTAAATTTTAGACGTAATCGGTCAAACGGAAACGACACTAACCCAATTCATTTTACTGTAAAATGAAGCTAAGTTCAAAAAATTCAAATTTATATTTATTAAAAAATTATGTTATTTAAAAACAATATTTGTAGAGCATATTCATAACATTTATGACTTCAAAATTTCAGTTCCATTATCTTCCCTGAATTCAGTATACATTTTTAATCAGAATCATTCACTAGGATACTTTTCCACTAATTAATGCCAGTTGACTTGATGTTTGTTAGTGATAATGTTTAACTGTCTTCGCAATTTTTAGACGATATCAAATAATAGAAAAATATCTGCATCGATATTCCATTTTTTAAACTGCCTTCCCATATCCTCTTTATTTTGCATACTTTTCTGTTACACGGCGCCAGTAATCGCCAAGTTAAGACACATTTGTTCATCTTTTCATATTTTACTCCTAGCATATTTCGGGAAAAAATAAATGACTCAAATATTAAATATTTTTATACTATAAAGATCAGTGATCTTTGACGCAAAAGGTTGAAAAAAAAAGACCATGGGCACATTATAGTACATTCAAAATATTAATTCTTCATTTTGGAACTACATAGAGGTTAATAGAGAGCCGACCTCATCCTTTTGATTTGGAACAGAAGACAAAAATTATATTTAAAAAGTGCTAAAGAATTAGTTGCCTGCTTTGAAGAATTTGAACGCCTTATGCTAGAATAATGTTTTCTTGAGATTTCGACAAATTTCTACATTTCAAACCTTTTTAGAATTGTGTCTGTGTTATGGTAGGTCTATGAATAAGATAATTCAAAAATGCAACAAGCAAATGGTTGAAATTTGGTATGAGGCCTTTTCACCAAATTCGCAGGCATCTATCAAATTCTGGACGAAATAATTAGTGGAAACTCTGCCCCAATCTGCTCTCCAATATAATTCAATATAGGACAAGTTGACGAAATTAAGCATAAGGATTTATCCTTACAAATATAGATTCTATTAAATTAAATAACCAAATTATCAAAGACAGTCCTATTTCATGAAATAATTTACCATCTGTTGGTCTGTAAATTTTCCGAGTATGTGACCGAAATAACACGAAAAGGCAATGACTTAAATAAGCAAATAAAGATACATATCGAATTTTTACCGTAGTCTATGGAATGGAAAACTCCGAAAATTCATAAATAGTTTTCTTTATTGTAATGGCAAAGCAACGAACATACATATTGTGCTGGTATACGTTTAAGTCCAGAGGAGGCCCCACTAGTTATTTATTTATTGCATCATAATGCCCCTAAAAGCTTAAAGATAATGTAATATCAAAATGATGATAAATAAGCAGCAGCATCTTATTAACATAGATTACCTATATTTCTGAGGATGAATAAAAAAAAATTCATCAAAGAAAGACATTTTCGTCACTTTTCTATAAAAATCAACATGTACCAAATACTGAAATTTAAGCCAGAGTCCAAAAATGTCAAGTAGAGAGAGAGAGAGAAGACCAAATTCTCAGTAGAAAAACATTTTCAGAGAAATATAAAAAAAAATGTAGATGATATTGAGTACCAAAAGAATTATCCAAACAATAAAGAAAAAATTAGTATCAACTCCAAGAATAAAGAAAAATTAGGAAAATAATATGTTTCTATAAATAAACATCCATCCTAGCGGTAGAATTGCATCCAAATAACTCAGCACATTCGGATCGACTCTTGACGCACCTTCTCAACAACGGACAAAATTCCGAAAATCATTAATTCCATAAAGAAGAGATTAGGCATAGAAAATTTATTCTTTTATTTTCAGTTTCTCGTATACAAAATATAAGATACAAAAACCCCAAGCAGCAAGAGATGTCGCTAAACGATTGGCCAAGCATCGCAGCCATCTGATATACGCCGCCCGTATTTTGCCAATGTGACCTTTGCATTGGCGCGACATCGGATTTTGACCATATTTTTTTCTGTCGCCTCTGAAGATCGCTTTTTCTTCGGGGCGAACTCCTACGGCGACTTAGTGAAAAAGACCGGCTCAAAGCAATCGGCCCATAGTCGCCTCGATGTCGGGAAAATTGCTTTTCCTAGGTGGCGCTATGCGAACATATTTTAGAAATTTCCCATGAATCACCTGGCGTGTTTTGGATTTTGAAATTCAACCAGCAACGCATACTGTCATTTCAAGAAACTTGGTAAGTGTAAAGTTTTTATTATTATATATTTGTAAATAATATATTATTTATTCTAAATAGTGAATAAAAAAGATTATTTTTGTTGAAGCCGTTCGAACTCGTTGCTTAACATGGAGTTGCACGTGATATTATTAGCGTTAGGCGTAAGCTACGATTATCATTTCTTTTCTTGTTTGTATTCTTTTCAAGTGATTTTATTTCCTATCTTTTTTTTGTGTGTGTCTGTTCTTAAATTATTGCCGATATTTTTCCATTTCATTTACAATGCCTTTCCTTTTGTTAACAACAATTTCTAATGAAAAAAGTTTTAAAAAAAATATTAAATTACGTTCTTATGTTTTGGTTTTGCAATAACATTTGTGTTATTATTTTTATTTCGACATAAAGCTAAAAAAATAGATTAGCAGAATATATTTATTGTAAATTTCAAAAAAAAAAAAAAAAATCTTTAAAACTTGCAATTATGTAGTTATATTTGAATACTGTTATGTGAATAGTTTATAATTATTTCACCTTTCATAAAATAGTAACATAAATTTTACACCCATTAGTTTATACTATTTTTCTCTATTGTCCTAAACATTATTATAATATTTACCTATATAGTTCATTATCAGATTGGAAACATTATCAAGCTTATGAAGTTCTATATATCTATTTTACTCCTTAATTACATATCTCCAATTGTCAACAAATATTTTATTTGTACTTTTAAAAGAAGTGAAAGCTCAATCATTATTCAAATTAAGGAATATGTTTTTTAGGTTCATCAAATCTGGAAAAAGAAGAGTGAACTTGAAGAAAAGTATATGTATAATTCTTTATATGTATTACCAGCAAAATATGAAATCCAGTATTCTATAGAATGGCCAAGCATTGTATATAATGCCTAAAACAAGCCAGTAATGTATGAAACAATTTGTATTTCATACATTTTCTAAGCATTCTATAGAATGCCAAATGACAACCTGGCAAAGTATGAAATACATCTCTCATTCAATGAAATAAAAATTTTGTGCAACCTTTGTTTCAAAACTGAAAATGCAATTAAAGATAAAATAAATTTTAAAATTGATCTATAAATATAAACAAAAAAAAAATTTCTCACTATTTTTTTGGAAACTACTGTGCAAGTTTCTATTCCTGACTTCAAGAAAGAGCAAAATATTGGAAGTTATAATTAATGTGATGGAGTATGGTTTCTACCTACTTGGAACATCAGAAGGAAATTTAAAACAATTATATGTCCCAATTCACTTTATATCCTAAGAACTTGTTTAGAATTGAAGATATTCCAAATCACAAAATTTCTCTCTGGTCAGTTGCAATTACTCAGAGCAGTGGAAGCAATCAAGGATATTTATCAGATGTATGTGTTTAAGTGCCAAAATATGTAATGTCTTTTCGTGAAAAATGTAGTAAAACTTCAAAATGTTGCAATGTGATAGGCTTGAATGACAAGTAGGTAAATTTTAATTTCTGATTTTTTTATCTGAAAACTTATTTGCCATTATTAGAAAGGCATAAATTTTGTTTTGTACAAATTTTATTTTTCTATATAATTTGAATAAATTTTTTTAATGGCAACCTCATTATTTTTTCAGACTGACAATTCAAGTGATTTTAATCCTATTTAGCTTAGTTAATTTTCCTTTTCATTTACAATTTTTCTATGAAAGAATTTTAATAAAGTATTAAATAACATTTTTATATTTTGGTATTGAAATAACATTTGTGTAATTATTTTTATTTTGACATGAGGCTAAAAAAAAGTTTAGCAGAATGTATTTATTTTAAACTTCAAAAAAAAAAAAAATCTTTAAAACTTGAGATTATGCAGGCACTTTTGAGTTCTCTTATATGAATAGTTTCAAAGTATTTTGCATTTCCTATAACAGTAACATAAATTTTACTCCCATTAGTTTGAGTTTTTTTTTTCTTTATTATCCTAAACATTATTATAAAGTTTGCTTGCACAGTCCAGTATCAGAACAAAAATATTATGCTTATGAAGTTCTATAAGACTTTTGCTTGTTAATTACTCATCTCCACTTGTCAACAAATGTTTTATTTGTATTTTTAAATGAAATGAAATCTCAATTACTATTATAATTATTTTCTAGGTTCAGCAAAAAGGAAAAATGAAATGTATAAATAAATGTATAATTTTTTATATGTAGCTGAAGATTCAGTTATACATATATAGAATATTTATATAAATGTGTGTGGATTTTTAGAAATTTCAAACTCTTCAAGTATTACATAATAAATAAAGTTTAAATAAATTTTTTATAAATTACTTTGTGTCAATATTATTTATTCTTCTAAATTATAAGTCATAGTTTCAGGATTTTGCTTGGGTGAATAAGTCATTACAGAAAATTCAGTAAAAAATTTCAAGTAAATTATTATTTTACTTTGTATTTCTAAAATATTATTTAATGAAGGTCTTTGTAAATAAATTGTTTTGCATAGTTGTTTTTCTTTTCTCCTAAAAATAAAGAGGGGAAAATAATAATTAAAAAAATATTTGTCTAAAGAAATTTTGTATAATTGAAAGTAGTGTTTACATTTTTAGGTATGGAGTTTTTGTAAAATATTCAGAGTTAATCATAGATCAAATTTGGTTCTTGTGCCATGAAACAAAACCAAACTAATCATAGATTTTAAAAAAAATTAGAAATTTGAAGTAAATTGTTAATTTGTGCTTGTAAAATGTTATCAATTGGACATTAGCTAACACTAACATTTGTAATAGGGTATAAAATTTCTACACCATAAAGTAACTTTGTAAGTTAATAATAATAAAGTAACTTTGTAAGTTAATAATAAGATTTCGTATAAGTGAAAGAAGTGTTGTATTTTTGTGCATGGAATTTTTGTGAAACATATTTTTCAAATATTCAGAGTTAATCATAGATCAAATTTGGTTATTTTGCCACATATCTAAACCTCACTAAACATAAATTATGAAAATATTAGAAATTTGAAGTAAGTTATTAAATAAGAAGTAAGTTTGTGCTTGTAAATTGTTGTTTATTGAATATTAGCTAACACTAACATTTATAATGAGGTGTAAAATTTCTACAACTTGAAGAAACTTTACATGTTAATAGTAAATATAAGGAATTTTGTAGAATTGAAAGAAGTGCTGCATTTTTGTGTATGGAATTTTTGAGAAATATTCAGTGTTAATCAAAGATCAAATTTAATTCTTGTGCCATAAAACCAAACTAATCATAGATAATAAAAAAAAATATTAGAAATTTGAAGTAAATTATTATTTTGTGCTTGTAAAATGTTATCTATTGGACATTAGCTAACACTAAAATTTATAATGAGGTATAAAATTTCTTCATGAAGTAATTTTGTAAAATCAATAGTAAATAGAATCAGTAAAATTGAAAGAAGCGTTACATTTTTGTATATGGAATTTTTATGAAACATATTTGTGAAATATTCAGGGTTTAACATTGATCAAATTTTGTTATTTTGCTACGAATCTAAACCTCACTAAACATAAATTATGAAAATATTAGAAATTTGAAGTAACTTATTAATTTGTGCTTGTAAAATATTTTCTATTGAAGAAACATATAATAGGAATTATATAATTTAGAGTTTGAAACTATTTTTAACCAATGCATTAAATTTTAGGGTGTTAAAATAGGAATTTGTGTTTTATTCATTATTCTTTAGGAATTATTTGTTTATTGCTCACATTAAGCAATATAAAAGTGTGTATAGTAAAAAATATATATATATATATATATATATTTTTAATAGGAATTATATATTTTTCTGTTTCGAATTTTTATAAAATAGCTTTTAAAAACAAATGATATAGGCAATATATATAATACATCTACTTTTAAATTTCTAATATCAGTTAAAATCATACTGATTAATTATATAATTGAAACTATGATTATGTTAACATTTCTTCCCATGCATTAAACAATGAAAATAAATAGGAAATATCAATGAAGGAAATAAATCTTATATGTAGGGGATATATTCAGGGGATCAAATTTAAAATTATTTCAGATAATTTTAACATTTATTTTTTTAAAGAGCAGTAAAAAAATGTTATTTAAACATTTTATAGGGTAAAATTGTGGTAAAATCTATGCTATAATAATAGTTTTAAAAAAGTTGGAAGAATTGTTAGAATGACATTTTCCATGAATTTTTATCGAAAACAAGTATTTTATGAAATTTTAAATTTATCAAAATAAATAACAAACACTATTATTAATAGGTAAAAAAGAAAAGTAAACTATTCAAAATATCTCGTATTTTCAGGCTTTTGAAAGTATGTATTTCAGGCAAAATTTTGAAAGTATGATAGTTTTAAATATTATGACACTAGTTTCTAGAGTTTGAGAAATTTGAATAACCATTAAACTAATATTTCAATTTGACACCAGCAAGTGTTCAGAAATAAATTGCCTATTGATTGGCATTTGGTTGCCCATTGCTAAAATACATGGGGAAATGATTGGTATTGGGTCGCCCATTGCTAAAACACATGGGGAAATTATTGGCATTGGGTCGCCGATTGTTAAAACACATGGGGAAATGATTGGTATTGGGTCGCCGATTGTTAAAACACATCGGGAAATGATTGGTATTGGGTCGCCCATTGATAAAACAGGTCGCGAAATGATTGGTATTGCGTCGCCCATTGCTAAAACACATGGGGAAATGATTGGTATTGGTCGCCGATAGTTAAAACACATCGGGAAATGATTGGTAGTGGGTCGCCGATTGTTAAAACACATCGGGAAATGATTGGTATTGGGTCACCGATTGTTAAAACACATCGGGAAATGATTGGTATTGGGTCGCCGATTGTTAAAACACATCGGGAAATGATTGGTATTGGGTCGCCCATTGATAAAACAGGTCGCGAAATGCGTGGTATAACGTCGCCCGTAATAATAACAAGTCGCCAAAGGATCGGCAAATTCGTCGAAAACAAGTCGGGGCGACCATTGCGCGGCGAACCGCCGGGGGACATGACCAATGTCGGGGCGAGATCGCCTACGATCTCGCCCCAATCTCGCTCGTTCCGTGGGGCGATGCTTGGCCAATGGTTGGCCAACGATCTTTTGCTGCTTGGGAATTTTAATCATGAAGTTTTAGATCCCACCCAGCCACCCTTCCTCGCCTAAAAAAATTATGATTTTGTATACGAAGTGTAGAGGAAGTATTGTAATTGTCAACAAAATTCCCAAATTTCGAATCATGTTTCAGAACTTCTTGAGTTCAGAACATACATTTTTGGCAGCATGTCTGTCTGTGAACTAGATAAATAAAAAAACGCATTGAGCTGGTCGGTTGAAATTTTGTACAACAAACTGTAACCAAATATGTAGATTTCTATCATTGTGAATGAAATCCATTCACAGTATGTCTGTCTGTCTGTCTGATTACAAGTGAACTTGATAATTCTAAAACGCAAAGAATTAGATAGATAAAATGTGTTGCAAGGTTTGGTATATAAAATGCAGATTCTTATAAAATTTTGAACCAAATCAGCAAAGGGTTGGTTGCCTGTCGGTTTGTATTTCGTATGGATGTAATGCAGTAACTCATCAACGCAATGACTTAAAAGAAAAGAAAATTTAGTATGTTATCTTATGACTAAACCTGTAGTTACATGCCGAATTTTCATGATAACCAGCCGACGAAAATACATCGAAAATGCTTATTCTCGCAATAAATTCATTAAAAATGTTAGATTCGGTCCAAAGTATATTTCTTAATTATCCTACATTAATGCCATGCAAGGAATTCGCGATCTTATCAAGGAATCAGCCGGAGTCCTTGTATAGGGGTAGCGCATCTTCCCCTTCATCTGGGCGCCCCGCGTTCGAATCCCGGTTTGGACATGATTATTCTTCATCTGTGTTCTCTGTGTGAATGCGCCCCCTGTAAAAAGGGGTTGTGCAAGCGAATGTGTTAGTTTCATCTTCATATGAGCCAGAAGTCAGACTTCTGCCCTCGGGTGCTCAGGGGTCTTTACCTTCAGAAGCTACTGCACCACCTTTCCGTGGTAACGCGGACACGACATCATCATCATCAAGGAATCAGTTTCACGGGAAGGACACTCCCGCTGATGGGAAGCATGTCTGTTCCCTAATGAACACGATAATTCTCAAGACATATTGAGATCAACAAATAAAATTTAATGTGTTGTTTTTACACCAAACTTGTAAACTTCTTTCAAATTTTAAGGTCAGTCTGTCTATTTGCCCAAGAGCAAGTAAACACGATAATAACAAAACGCAAAAAGCCATATAGATAAAATTTACTACACAGATTGAGCGTTTAAAGTATAAATCTGTATCAAATTTTGACTCAAATCCGTCAAGTGATAGATCATCTGTCTGTCTATATTTCTGCATGCATGTAAACACAATAATCCCAAAATGTAGCGATTTAAATAAATGGAATTTCATACGTGATTTTCTTCTTTTTTTTACTAAAATTGTGGGTCTGTGCCAAATTTCGGTTCAAATCAGTCGAAAAATAGAAAGTCCAGAAAATATTCAATGTTTTTTTTTTAAAGATATTATGAAGCATAAAAATTCTCATGTACAGGATGCTTAGAACAACCAGCGGGAATGTTCTGCCCAAGATTTTTCGTATACTCTCTAATAAAGGTGTTATTCCAGAGAACGCCTTACATGGTATTGGATTCCAATATTTGCAAAATATTAACTGCTGGCGTGAATTTAGAATTTTTACTGAATCTGTAGTGTGATCCTTGGCGAGTTTTTTGGCGATTATCCCTAGCATACTGTTAATAGCAACCGAAAGTAGAATTCTATTTTAGACGCATTTTCTCAACCGATTGAAACAAAAATGAGACAAAGATAACATTTTTAGCCACGAAATTCCATACCAAATTTGATATTTGTAAGTCATTGCATTTTTGAGTTACCGCTTCTGCATGTTTCTAAAAGTACAGAGAGACAGACGGTCAATCCCTCGTTAGATTTGGCTCAAAATCTGAAAAGTGTCTACACTATAGATGTTAAATTTATGTACCGAATTTTATCTCTTTAGTTTCCTTCGTTTTGAAGTTATGGTGTTAACTTATATTCGAACAGCCGGACTTCCCCTGAATAGATTTTACTCAGAAATTTGACAGAAATCTGCAGATTTGATGTAAAGGCCGTATACCAAATTTCAACTGTCTAACTTAAAGTGTTTTTAGGTTATTTTTGTCACAGAGACAGACGAAAGTTTTCCAAAAATGTGTTTTTCGAGTTTAGGGAAGTATAAAACGCGAAGATTCGTCAGAACCTCGAGTTCTAATTTTTTCCGATTGCTATACTTTCTATACACTACATATAGTAAGTATAATGTGTATGTGTAAGTATAATGTATAGTAATATAGTAAGTATAAGAAAGTAAAAATGTGAGCACTAGTAGCTTTCACGTTGTTACCTGAAAGTGTCCACAATTTTATGAGGGGGGGGGGGTAAACGCCTTTATTAGAAAATATTTAAGAATGTTTCAGAAATATCTTTCCTGCTGATTTTTACCCCTTGCAATGAATATGAAGTCATTTGGAAACTTTTATCTGAATTCTTTTATTATTATTTTTTTTCCCAATTTTCTACATACAGGTAGAGATGCATAATCCACGATTTTTTGAATAACAAATAATATTGCTATTGTTATTTTTAAATATGAGTTCCAAATATCAGTGATTTCAATCATATTATTAATTAAAAATTATTACTTAATATTAAATATAAAATTTATTAATTGTAATTAATACTTAACTTACTAAGTTAAGTAACGTGTGATTGAATTATTTTATTTGTTTCAGCTTACTTCTTAAATTTTATTTTTTTTCCTCAAAACTATTTATTTAATTTATTTATTAGAGTGAACCATTTTCTGGAAAAGGTGAGTTAAAAATATATGTCATTTCTTTAAAATGTTTACTTTAGTCCTATATTCTACCAATAGATGGCGCCAGCAGTAAACAGAATACATGTAATCAAAGTCAATCATGTCACGAGCAATTAAAAATGATCTGTACGGAATAGTGCATCATCAAATACGAATATCGGTCACTTCCGTAAAGTGGAGCGGTGACTTCGCCCTTTCCAGTGAAGCCTCGCACTTTCCTGTGAAATCACCGCTCCGATAAATTTCAGTGATATGCAATTCATTGATACGATACGATAATTCCAATAACCGGTCCGTTCACTTTTCAATCCAATCACAGATTTCTTTCGAGAGCTTCCATTGGACAGATCGTATCGATTGTTACATTCCAGTGAAGTCACCGCTCCGGCAAATTTCAGTGATATCGTATCGATTGTTACTTTCTATCGCGATCCAAAACCTGTAATCGAAATATCACCAGTAAGATCGTATCAAGGATTTGAATCACACCCCTCTTTGAAAAGTATTGATCACTTGTATTTGTGACTTTTTGATATTGGTTACGTAATAACCGCTCCTAAAATATTCGTCATCCCTACATACAGGGTGTTTACTATAGTTGAGATCCAGTATTCGTTAGACATAGGTATATAATTTGAAAATAAAAAAAAAAAGAGAGAATGATTTCCCGAAACTTTCTTGCATACTGTCTATAACAGTGATATCTACCCCCCCCCCGGTCCTTTTCGCAGAAAAAGTGTGGATCTTGGGCAAGACCGCTTACACTAGGAGTGCACAGACATGAGAGTTTTGTACTTTGCAGTATAGTGAAGAAAAGCCAAGTATGCATTTGGACATCGATTTTTTGTCTAACTGTAGGCATGAAAAATTGAGAATTTCAGTAAGATCAATACTCAGAATTTTAAATATTGTTGCCGCTGAATTCTTTAGTGGCGCTTACATGAAAAGACCAACAGACGGCCAATCCGTTGCCAGGTTTTTTTTAAGATATGATATGGATCTGTATTTTAGTTGTTGAAACTGTAAAAAAATATATATATAATATTTATCGTTATTAGTTATCATATCCAATTGCACATGGAGAGACAGACGAAGTGGATTTCGTTCAAAATTTGTTAGAATTTGAGTAACAAATTTTATAAATTTTGTGTAAGGACCATTCGTTTAGTTTAAAGCATTATTGAATTATTGCGTTTACTACAAAGACAAACATATTATATACATAAAAAAGAAAAAACAAGTAATATATATAAAAAAAAAATTTTAAGTCAATTCCTACTTAGGTCAACAAAAAAAAATTATTTTAGTTACTTTTTATTAAATAATTACAATTAATATAAATACGTATATACATATGACAGAATTACAATATTAAGTGGCAAATTTTTTTAAATTCGATTCCTACTTATTTTCTTATATTATTTATATATGTCTTATATTATTTATGATCGGGTGTCGGGTCAGTAATCTCAGAGTTTGGCGACATACTTGACGACCATTTGGCGATATGACGATGGATTTGGCGACTTTGGCGACCAAATAGAAATTACTGGATAAATTTAATTAATTAGTTAATATTTGAAATAAAAACTATATTGAATTTTTTAACGATTACAAAATTTTCTGTTTGCATACTTCGTCTATGAGAAAGTAAAAATACATTCAAACAATGCAAAAATAATACACATCCCCGTGTTTCAGTCTTATCACCTGTATTTTATTGTCAATCATTTATTACAAAATATTCTTGACGCAGTGACATTTTCAAGAAGTAATTTCTTCCTTTCTGCGACCAAAACTGATCAAAATATGCAGCTTTGAATTTCAATATTTTGGATCAACTAATGGTGGTCTCGAAAAAATGCTATTAATGAATTTGCAGATTTCTTTCTAGACCCAATATGAAATGGGCTAAAATTCACTCATATAGAGAGATTCAATACGGTTCATAATTTGGTCAATTTTAGTGGCAGAAATATGGAATTTTTTTAAAGATAAAATTGTTAGTAGATCATGGATATTTTACTAAATATAATTGAAAGGCAGGGAAATTAGATTAAAAACACAAGCGGGTGTTGTCTCCCAAAAAACTTTTTTGGATGCTCTATAATAAACTTGTCATGCTAGAGAACACCTTACATGGCATTGGCTTACTATAGTTACGAAATATTAACTTTTGGCGTGGATTTAGCATCTTCACTGAGTCTGTCGCTCCATTCTTGGCGAGTTATTTGGCGGTTAATCCCTGGCATGCGTTATTGATATTCAAAAATCGAATTTGTGTTTTAGACATGGTTCTCTCAGCCGATTGAAACCAAAATTTGACATAGAATTACAATAATAATAATAATATCATTTACAAAATTTTATATATTTCAATCATTCAACTTTGATCCATCAAGTTTACATACTTGTGAAAGTACGGACCAACAGACGGTCAACCTCTTAACGGATGTGGCTCAAAATTTGGAACATCTACATTTTAGATATTAAATCTGTGTAATTTTTTTTATCTGTCTAGCTCTCTTTGTTTTGTAGTTTCAAAATTTGACAGAAACCTACAAATTTGGTATAAAGACCGTGCACCAAATTTCAACCTTCTAAATCAAAGTATTTTTAAGTTTTCTTTGTCGCAGACAGATGGACATTTTCCAACAATTTGTTTTTGGAACTCAGGAAGGTCAAAAACGTGGAGATTCGTTGAAATCTCGAGTTCAAATTTTTTGAGGATTAATATACTTTTTTTTTATGCTACGTATATGAGAAAGTAAAACTTTAGATTTCACTTTTCAGAAGTATATTTATGGAATGAATAAATATAATAAAGAATACATACTTAAGAATAAATATAATAAAGAATACATACTTAAGAATAAATATAATAAAGAATACATACTTAAGAATAAATATAATAAAGAATACATACTTAAGAATAAATATAATAAAGAATACATACTTAAGAATAAATATAATAAAGAATACATACTTAAGAATAAATATAATAAAGAATACATACTTAAGAATAAATATAATAAAGAATACATACTTAAGAATAAATATAATAAAGAATACATACTTAAGAATAAATATAATAAAGAATACATACTTAAGAATAAATATAATAAAGAATACATACTTAAGAATAAATATAATAAAGAATACATACTTAAGAATAAATATAATAAAGAATACATACTTAAGAATAAATATAATAAAGAATACATACTTAAGAATAAATATAATAAAGAATACATACTTAAGAATAAATATAATAAAGAATACATACTTAAGAATAAATATAATAAAGAATACATACTTAAGAATAAATATAATAAAGAATACATACTTAAGAATAAATATAATAAAGAATACATACTTAAGAATAAATATAATAAAGAATACATACTTAAGAATAAATATAATAAAGAATACATACTTAAGAATAAATATAATAAAGAATACATACTTAAGAATAAATATAATAAAGAATACATACTTAAGAATAAATATAATAAAGAATACATACTTAAGAATAAATATAATAAAGAATACATACTTAAGAATAAATATAATAAAGAATACATACTTAAGAATAAATATAATAAAGAATACATACTTAAGAATAAATATAATAAAGAATACATAAAGAATTAAATATAATTCTTTATGTCATTTCATAAATTCTAAGGATACCAGAGCAACAGATTATTATTTTGTTGCATAGCACATAAGTAAAATAATGTAGAGCAAAAATCATGGTTGATATTCTTACTAATAAGTGCACGAGAAAATCGAAAAAATAATCCCCTTGATTTTTTATTACTATTAATCATGCTAAAGTAATTAATTTAAATTATTAGTTATTTCTTTCATTTCTGTCTACAATAGATTAATTGCATATTTACCAGACATTCGATAAGCATTAAAAAAAAAAAAAACGCATCATTAGCTTATAATCTTTTGAATACAAACTGATGTTCAAAATTCAGTTACAACGTATTCAAACCTTTTCTACATCGATTGCCACCCAATCTATGAAGCAAGAAACAAAACAAAATTGCAAAAAGAAGATTCCATCTTCAGATAAAAAGAAAACAAAACATCATTTGGGACAACCATCAACGGATTTTAAATCCCATCAAAGAGCCCGTAGGTTCGTCACGTGGCAGGGTAAACGGTCGAATGACCTGCTGAACAAGAAAGAAATTGCCATCTGTTGAGGCGCAAAAACAATATGTCACCTGCTGTCATCCGTCGCCGAAAACAATGGCCCAAAATCGCATCTGCGTGTGAGCGTTACTTGCTGCAGCTTCTTCTTCGAGAGTACCCTCGGGCTACAATTGTCTTTGACTCTGACCATTAAGATAATGAGAAAAACTCGTGAGGATGTGTTATGAATTCTTATTATAACCCTGCCTTTCTGCTTTTCTTTCTTAGTTCGTAAAGTGTACAAAGGGGAGTCGGGATTTTTCTCGGAGGACTTTATGCACACCATTGGCATGTGGCAAAGAGCTTGGCGCAGTTGGCGACGTTATGGAAATTATGGGTTGCGATCTGGCATTTCTTATTTTTAATTCAGAAGCGGAGTTGAATATAAATTCGTCTTTTGTTTATGTTTTGACCCAGTTGGAGGGTGGCATTGAGTTATGATAAGCGTCAATTTGGACAGGAAATGAGATACGTTTTATATCTCTTTTAATTTATGTTTAATACATATTAAATAATTTTTTGTATGGTTGAGGGCGTCAATATAATGTGAATGACTGATGTTTCATTGCATTCAAATAGTATTGTTTCAAAACTTTATAAATATAGAAACGAATTAAATACGGGTTTCTTCAGTGGGACATTATCGACTCTCAATCTTGTCGGAAAAAATTATCGAAAAGATAGCAAAATACATTATTAGAATGCAATGTATATCTCATGTGCTTTGGTAACAGTTGGGTAGTGATGGTAAGGGAAAGCAGAGGAGGGGGGGGGGTGATCGGATGCTAGAATTTAGTATAGGAATGGTAGCAAATCATTAATGTGTTAAACTATTTTTTTTTACAGCCAAATATGATGACCGGACCAAAAAATATTTTATGAATTAATTTTGTAATATTTTTCGTCCACTATGAGATATAAAATACAGTGACATAGCGACAAGGGGGAGGGAAGTAGATGTACCAGGGGCGAAATCTTAGGTAATACCATGGTGTCAAAATATTACTTTATTACCACAAATTACCATACAGTATATCATCCCGACGTTGTATGGAGTTTGGAATATTGAAAACACAGTGGAGATAATCATACACTATCTTATGCTGCTAGGCTAATGCATTTGTGAAACTTTTTAAATCCAAATGCCAAGATAGATAGTAAAAATAATAACCCAGGTGGCACTTATTTTTCCTATTCCATTCCTACTTGTCCACTGTTATAAATCTAAATGTTTATGGATTTTCATTTTTTTTTTCAAAAAAAAAAAAGATCCTCATATGTTAAAGAGGGGAGTGGGAGTTATTATATGATCGCATTTTATCTTTGTTTTGTTGTTAACATATTTAGATGGCAGAGTGATAATGGAAAGGGGCATGGGGGAGGGGGGGGTTGTTCCAAGAACAGTTTTAGGGGGATACCATGAAGATAGTACATTAATGAGCTGATGCTACTTTTAACGCCAATATAAAGGAGGTGGGACCAAAAATAATACCGACTCCTATGTACTATTTATCTTTTCTGTGTCATCAAAGAGAAGTGAGCGAAATAACCTTAGTGTGCAGAGGACTAGTAATCAGAGAGCAGTGGGAGCGGGTGGGGGGACAGATGATCCGGTCGCCATTCTTAGGAGTTGCCATGGGAACAAAATATTTATGCATTTATGTAACATTTTAAAGTCAAATGCGATAAAAAGGCGAAAAAATAATAGCATCTCCTTATATCCTTATTAAACCTTTGATGATGACAAGGGAAAAAAAAACACCGAACTTTTCCGGGGACTATTTATTCTTCCTACCTCACTGTACTATGTTCCATGCGCCGTTTACTTTCTCTAAGTCACTGGCATCACTAATCAAGTGAAAATGAACTCCCATCTTAGCAACTCTCGATCCTCGTTCCATGAATACTATAAGAGTTTCAATATTTCGATAATAGATGGCGGCACAAAACTGTTTTCTAGTAGAAAACTATCAAGGTCTTGTCGAACCAACACCTAATTTAAATCGCAGCTCACGTTGGTAAGTGGAACCGTGAGATGCATGTTAATGAGGTTATTATGTATTTTAAGTCGTAGTAAATTTATTGCAATATTTTTTTTTGCAATCTTTCTTTAACGAAAAGAGGGGAAGGAAAGTTAGAGAAGTTAATCTACAATCTCCAGTGAGATATTTAATGTTCGAGACGTATCCAGTAGAGGTAGACAGTAAATTAATCAGTTAAAGATAATTTTAGGCTATAACCGGTTAGATGAGGTTCCATGGCCTTTCTGCCATTTTAGTTTTTAAAAATGCAATTTTTGAAAATGTGAGATACGAAATTTTTCTTTTATAATTCACAAAATAATACAAGAAAAGTAATAATAATAATAAAGAATTAAATAAAAAATGAATATAAGGACAACGTGATTTTAATAGTTATTACTACAGGATTTAATTAGAAAGTTCTCTTATTCTTTCCATTAAAAATACGCTTTTATCTATTTTGTTTAGATTTATTTAATTTTATTAAAGGGCGGTGATTCCGTTGAAAAGTTAATTTTCGACGGAAATAGTTCTATTTTTTCAAATTTTTGAACAACTTTATAATTTATAAAATCGTTCCTTCTTTTGGAAGTTCTAATGATTATTATATTCATATAATATATAATTTGTAGATATTTTTCCCAAGTTGGGTAAAATCTTTTCATAGAATTCCTCATAAACAAAAATGCAAGGAATATTTTTATTTTCTCCTATATAGCATAAGAATTTCTCTACTAGTTTTATAGTTCCCGAACTACAGAATAAGCAATCTATTCAATGCTTTCTAATGTAAAAATTTTTTTTTAAAAAATTCATATTATTTATCAGTTGAATCTTAGCATTTAAAATATGAGTAGAAACACTTAATATATGTGTAGTTCCGGAATTAGGCAATATATATCTTGAATAATCTACAAGAGTTTGAATTAATCATTTGATAAATTTCTAAACTTGCAGGTTAATTGTTTTATACTTATTTTCAGCATTAACAAATCAGTGGAAAGTGGTCTCTCCGAATTCTAATTTATTATATTTTAATTCTAATTATTATATTCTAATATATATATTTACATATTTCTAATAAAGATTTTATCTTCCTCCATTCCCGCATAAAATTACGAACCTTAGGATAGCACTGAAAATGCCTTGCATAGTATTAGCGAACAATGGATAAGAAATATAGATTTTTGGCTATAATCTGACATTTTTACTGAATCTATCATGAGAAAACTTACTTTGGATGCCTTTTAGTTAACCGGCTGACACCAAAATTTATGACGTAATTACAGGTGTAGTCATAAGATAACATACCGAATTTCATTAAGTTTTTGCATTTGTGAATTATTTATTTACATGGGTATAAACTTCCGGGGGCGCACTTCGTAATGAGGATGAGATTCTTCCGGCATGGTGGTTGGATCTCGCTACCCTAGAGGGTACACAAATAGGTGAGCGATCTGACTCCTCCCATCGATGACGAGACCTACTTCCTTCGGGGAGGGTTGTACCGTGGCCGGTGATGACCCTTAGGACTCAACCACAGTTCCCGCCAGTGTTGCTGTTGCAGCTGTTCGGTCATTCAGTTTTATGGTTTAAATCCGCATGCCTTCGTGAGGGTCGGAGAGTCGGTTGACTTGACATTACATGAATATAAAAGTACAGATCGAGAAACGGTCAATCGTTCGACAGATTTGGTTCAAAATTTGATAAGAATCTATAGTTAGAATGATAAACCCGTGTACCAAATTTCATCTATTTAGTTTTGTGAATTTTGTTCTTGTCGAGTTCACTTGTACTCGAGAAGCCATCCAGTCAGACTTCGTGTAAAGGGATTACGCTAAAAATTCGATAGAAATCTGCCAATTTGGTTTAAAGCCCGCGCACCAAATTTCATTCAACTAATTAATAATTCAAAATATTTTGAGTTATCACAGACATACTGGCAGACAGATAGACGTAATTCCAAAAAAAAAAAAATAATAAAAAAAAATATATGTTTTACAAACTCAGGGAGATCTGAAACATGGAGATTCGTCACAATCTCGAATTCGAATTTCTTGCGAAAACAGTAATTCAGATATCTTTTTTTTTTAAACCACATACTAAAAGGATGAAATTTAGTATTTAGGTCTTTACATCGGATTAGTAGATTTCTATCAAATAGTAAAAGAAATTCATTCACAGAAATTAATGAGGTGCTCTTCCTTGGAATCAGGTTTTGTTCCCAGGAGACTAGGAAGATAGGCTCGCGAAGTCGAGAATCTATCAGGAGGCCTCGCCTCACAACTTCTAATTGTTTTCATTCGACTTTTCATCAATTATCTATTGCAAGGTTAATTCTTTTTCTACAAATTTGTAAGAAAAATTGCTTATCTTTCTTTTATCCAATTCTTTTTTCGCTTTTTCGTATAGAAAGTCAAATTCAAAAATCAAAATAACCATACAAATAAAAATTCGAAATCGGGATTTTGATGAATCTTCACATTTCAAACCTCAAAGAATCCGAAAAACATATTTTTTGAATAATGTTTTTCAGCATGTGAACACTATGGCTTAAACGCGTTTTGAGCTAGATGAATGAAATTTGGCATAAGGAATTTTTATCAAATTTGTAGATTTCTGTCAAATTTTGAACGAAATTCATTCAGAGTAATTGCATCTATTGGGCTGTTTCGAGTAAAAGAAATTACAATAACTACAAGATTTAAAGAGCATGCCTGATAAAAAAAAAACTAGTACACAGGTTTAACATCTAAAATGTACGATAAATCCGTATCAATTTTTGAACCAAACCTATCAAAGAGTTGACTATCTGTCTGTATGTTCATTTGCATGCAAACGGAATAACTTAAAGCAAAATAAATGAAATTTGGTATCAGATCTTGTGATTATAAATGTAGTTCCATGCTTACTTTGGTTTCAATCCTTCAGAAGAAAAGCGTCCAAAATGAAAATTCGATTTTCGGTTACCTGTGCATTCACCACATGCCAATGATTAATTGCAAAAAGAAAACAAAATGAAATGATCCCACTCTAAATTTACCCCAAAGGAAGATATTTAGTAATTATTGTTTAATGCATTAATATAAACTTTATTTTCTTTATTAGAATTAATAATACATATCAATGCAAATTGCTTTTCGTTATTGTATTACGAAGCACACAATTCCCAAGTGTGACAGTAAAATTCTGAAGACTTTTGGCTTTTACAGACTTGTCCAAGGCTCATAATTTTATGCTCAGTGGAGCGGAAAAGAATCTTTATTAAAAAGTATACAATAAAGGTTTTGAGTCTTTAAACGACTCTAGCTGGTTTAAATATCAAATATTATAGAAAAATTAAAAAATAAAACTGGGAGAATGAAGATTATAATGTGGAATCAAGAGGACATATGTTTTCCGTAATATTTCTTTAATGATCATATTTCCCACAAAACAAACACAAAACACGAAGACAAGACAAGACGTTAATGCGCGCACACCTTAACAGAACAGCATCTCATCTCATTATAATTACAATCGCAATGCACTATGGGATGCGTACCCAATCAGGCATCGCCATCTATTATCCAAAAGAGAAGATAGAGTAATGCAACTGCTACAAACTTTTAATTTCATCTCTAATAGAGTTAGTATCATTATACGGCATATGAATTTTTTAAAACTAAATTACTTAATAAATTAAATTAAAGAAGAACATGTTCGTTTAGTTAATTAATAAAAGTAATTAATTGCAATTTTTGAAGAAATTTTAAACAAAACTATAGAACAATTATAAACCTTTTTTTTAAAACTCATTCTAAATATTATTCAACAAAGTTTGCAATTAAGAAAAAGGTTGAAGCACATTCCATGCGAATTTAAAAATACACACGCACGCACACACGCAAAAAAAAAAAAAAAAAAAAAAAAAAAAAAACACTGAAAATATTATTCTAAAAATTAATGGATACTTGATTTAAATAAATTCAAGTACATGATTTCTATGATGATGTCGTGTCCGCGTTACCACGGAAAGGGGATGAAGCAGCTTCTGACGGTAAAGACTCCTGAGGCAGAAGTCTGACTTCTAGCTCATATGAAGATGGAACTCACACATTCGCTTGCACAACCCCTTTTTACAGGGGGGCACATTCACACACCTCACAGATGAAGAACAACCATGCCCGAACCGGCACTCGAACCCGGGACGCCCAGATCACGGGGAAGATTCGCTACCCCTATGCCAGGATGCCGGCACATGATTTCTATAAATAAAATAAAAGCACAAAATTAAATTACTCTGAAAATAATGAATTTAAAATACTTTAGAGTGCCCTAAAATTGTGTGAACTATTAAATTTCCTATTTCGTCAGCATCGAAGAAAGAATTTCGTATTTATGAAAAATAGTCGTAAATAATAAATGATTGTCTTTTAGATGGCAAATCTTTTTTTATTTTTTATTTTTTTTATTTTCTATTTAGATCCTTGACTGATAAAGGGGGTAAATGAACCGAATTTTAATTAACAGGAGTGGTCTCCTTCAAACCTTCTATCAGATTCTTTAATAAAAGCATTAAGCCCCACCCCACCCCCACCCCCACGGCTTTAGAATTATGAATTTTATCAAGGCTTTGAACGTCACGAATGTTCAACTTTTTTTCGTTCAGACACTCGCGTGTGAATGTTTTGTGTTTCGTATTTATAGAGAAGAAAATCGAATAGGCATTTCGAAAGCCTTTTTATTGACAGATTAAAATCATAATTTTCCGCAAAAGTACAGTTTTAGTAACAAAATCACATATTGAATTTTATTTATCAAAATCATTATCGTGATTCTCTAACTTTTTCAATTACGTGCATGAGAATACATAGATCAACAGATAGTTAACTTGTTGGTGGATATAGCTCAAAATTGGACTAATAACTACAACTTTAATTACAAAATTGCATACCAAATCTTATTTATCAAAACGGCTGTGTTTTTAATATGTACAGACCGTCAACCCTCAGACGGATTTGGGTGAAAATTTGCCACGGATCTATACTTTAGATTTTAAAAAATGACACCAACTTTTGAGAGCCATTTCATTTTCCAATTACTATGTTCACTTGCAAATGGGTAGGCAGAACTTCTGAGAATGGCTTTCAGCAAAAATTTTAGAGAAATATAATTCAGCGCTTCTGAATTCTCGTGTTCACTGAAAGACAGACAGACAGATGCAATTTTAAGACATATGTCTTTTCAGAAAGTGGTAGGTCTGAAACATGGATATTTGTCTAAATCTCGAAATCGGAATTTTTAATGAATGCAATATTTTCTATTCGTATACAAGAAGAAAATAAATATTTTTTTATATATATAAGAAAGTAAAAAAGTATATTAGAAAATAAATATTTGTCAACAAGAAAGCAAATATTTTGTATCCAAGAAAGTATAAAAAAAGTATCTAAGAAAGTAAATATTTAAGTGTACAAGAAAGTAAATATTTTGTATCCAAGAAAGTATATAAGAAAGTGAATATTTTAGTATATAAAAAATATATAAGAAAGTAGGTATTTTATCAAAAAGAAAGTAAAAAAGTATATAAGAAAATAAATATTTTAGTGTACAAGAAAGTAAAAAAATATATAAGAAAGTAAATATTTTAATATATAAAAAATATATAAGAAAGTACGTATTTTATCAACAAGAAAGTAAAAAAGTATATAAGAAAATAAATATTTTGTAAATAAGAAAGTAAATATTGTATATAAAAAGTATATAAGAAAGTAGGTATTTTATCAAAACGAAAGTAAAAAAGTATATAAGAAAATAAATATTTTAGTGTACAAGAAAGTAAAAAAGTATGTAAGAAAGTAAATATTTTAGTATATAAGAAAGTATATATTTTATCAACAAGAAAGTAAAAAAGTATATAAGAAAATAAATATTTTAGTGTACAAGAAAGTAAAAAAGTATGTAAGAAAGTAAATATTTTAGTATATAAGAAAATATATATTTTATCAACAAGAAAGTAAAAAAGTGTATAAGAAAATAAATATTTTGTAAATAAAAAAGTAAATATTTTGTATCCGAGGAAGTAAAAAAGTATATAAGCAAGTAAATATTTTGTATAGAAGGAAGTATATTTTGTATGTATTTGTATATTTTCTTATAAAAAAGTATACAAGAAAATAAATATTTTGTAAATAAAAAAGTAAATATTTTGTATCCGAGGAAGTAAAAAAGTATATAAGCAAGTAAATATTTTGTATAGAAGGAAGTATATTTTGTATGTATTTGTATATTTTCTTATAAAAAAGTATACAAGAAAATAAATATTTTGTAAACAAGAAAGTAAATATTTCGTATACAAAAAAGTACGATTTTTTTTTTTCCCGGAATCATTCAGGTTTAAAAAGCGTAAATTTGAAATTGTAGTTTTAGCCGATTATTTTTCTTTCTCTTTGTGAGGGTGAAAGTAAAATAATAACTGAACAAAATTTTTCATCACCTGGAAATGAGATGAGGGGGAAAAGGAAGAGGAAGC
Source organism: Argiope bruennichi (assembly GCF_947563725.1). Taxonomy (NCBI): domain Eukaryota; kingdom Metazoa; phylum Arthropoda; class Arachnida; order Araneae; family Araneidae; genus Argiope; species Argiope bruennichi. The sequence goes on along the minus strand of NC_079157.1, from coordinate 18,504,902 downwards.
GGATATTCCCACCGTATTTTCCAGTTGTTGTTTTGAATTAATTTCCTTTAATTATTTTCTCTTTTCCGAACGGCAGTGTTATTTACATATGGCTTGTCTACGTCAAAACTATTTTGGGAATTGAATTTCGAAATGGCGATTTCCCACCTCTTTTTCAGCATCGATCTGTGAGGGATTTTCGACTAAGCTGTTGACAAGACCGCTAATATAAAGAGGGCTATAGGCAGATCGATTGAAATATAGTATTGGCCTATTTATCAAATAAATTACAAGAATATAATAATTGCAAATTATACATATAAACTATAAAATATTACGATTAAAATTTACATTTACATTGAATTATTAAAATCACTATTAAATAAATTAAGATATAATTCATTATTTATCTGTTATATATTGGAGTAAAAATGTCTAGCTATTTTCTATTCTTACTAATAGGCCCTGTAAAATAAAAATTTTCAAATTTTTGCTTTAAATTTATTTCTTTATAATGTATCACAAAAATCGAATACTATTTTGGATAGTAAGAAAACCATTAGCTAATAATTACAATTAAATTTTAAGAATATATTATTTTAATTCTGTTTTCCAAAATATTAGAGTGTATGTGAGAAAATTTCAGAGAGACCAGTCTTCGCTGGTTTTCTCTGAGTATGCTAAATACAGATGTACTTCTTTATAAACCATTAGTGTCTTCTTTTCCCTCATAAAATCAAATTTGTCTCTCCTTTAATTATCTGTAGATAATCTGTCTCCTTTAATTCTTTCCTTGCTTGCGCAACTAATTAGTTTATCCTCTAATCACCCTGTAGAGAGTTTTTGCTCCTGTTGACTTTTTTTCTTAATAGAACGATATTTCGATTTATTTTTCATAAGGGAAGCAAAAAAGTAGTTATCCCACTCGTTTCTGAAAGAGATCAGAGGGGGATTTATTTTCTGAAACTTAAGTTTGGTTTGATTTAAGGTTTTATGGCGCAAGAACCAGTACGAAGATCATACTGCTCCAAACAAGTTTATTTCTAGTTCAAAGTTTAACAAAAACAGTTTCTATTAAAATGATACAAAAATAGGCATTGATAAAATGATGATAAATTAAAAAAAAGTCATAACAAAATTATGATAGTGAGTTCAAATTAAAGAATAAAATCTTATCGACTTTTAAAAAGACAAAAAGATTCTCATGTGGGTTCCTGCCAAGTAACAATGGCGAAGTCACTGCTGTTGTTTTGAATTCAAACTAACGCTGTGCATTAAAATATGGACATTCAGTAAAAATATGATATACTGTTGCTCCACAGTTAAAAAGTGGACACATCGGCAATTGATCATTTAATAACAGATATTTCTGTGTGAATCTAGTGTGACCGATTCTCAGACGAGTTAAAACTGTGTCATGTTTTCGAATATTTATAGAAGGCTAATTTTCTATGATAGGTTTACGAATATGAAGTTTGCTTAGTTTCCGAATTCCATTGAGTTTGCCTGTTTCTTCAAATCGCATGCGGGTATGGGTATTTCTAATGGAATGAAGGAAGGGGGGGGGGTCACTCAGGTATTTTTTCCTTACAGAAGGATAATTGATAATTCATTCAGCCATCTTTTTTCTTTTGTAAAACTGGTCTAGTAACCTTTAACGATAAATTATTTATGAGTAAAAGCCTTATTGGTTTTGTTGCCAAAATGGTTTCTCTAAATAAATTAATAATTATTATAATAGTAGAGCAAAATAGAAAGTAAAATTTGTCTTAGCCGTCTTCAATTAAAATTTAATAAATACTTAAATAACACATTATTCGGTTTTTAAACGGCTTTAAAAAACTATATTTTTAAGGGGGAAGAAGCCATTTTTAATAAGGTACGATTGGAATCTATTATCAACTTCACATGTGGGTTTAAATTTTCCAGTTTCGTCCTATTTAGCATCTAAGCTACTTCTTCTAAGATGAAATGTTTTCCATAGACTAAAAGTGAACAATTTACGAAGACAAATTAACATCAAGTCTTAATCCTAAATATTAAAATTCCCATTCAACTCAGGCGAGGTTATTAAAAACGTAAAACTTTTACGTCAATTCGAACTACGCGTATTTTCCTATAATCGTAACAACTTTCCCGTTTCGAAAACTTCATTACATTTTTACGCCGCTATAAATCAATGCCACCTGTCAGTTTCGGAAACACCCAGATCCTGTAAGCAGGATTTCCCTATTTCACTCATTTCCTTGCATAAATTATCGAAAACGGGCGATAATGCGCCAAATTTGGCAACCCTTACTCTCTTATCTGAAAAGCAGAGGTATCAATCTCAGCATGGCCGGGCGATCACGTTGATTGCTGATGAAGACGAAAAGGAGAGAGAGGATGGGACAGTTCACGGCCACTTCGTCCTCTCTGGGACGATATGGACATGAACAATGAAAACGATACGCGCCACTGGGTTCCTGCCCCCCATAACGACCCACTTTTGTTTGTTTCTTCTTTTGATTCTATCATCCAGAGTTAAAATAAGTACGACACTGTCTCCATCCGCTACTAAGTTCCCCCACCCGTTGGACAAATCGGAAAAGAAGTAATGAAAAAGACGAGGACTTGATTTCGGTGGTGAGACATTTCACAGAATAATTTGAATGGGGTTTTTCTTTCTTTTTTTTTTTTTTTTCTTTCTTTTTGTATTTTAAAAAAATATTTTTTTTTCAATGATCACGTTTCTGATCTCATTATGGAAAACAAAGATTTGATGTCTCTGTTGACTCAAGGTTAATTTACATTTTATTCCTTTCTAGGGCAGCTGTTTCTTTCTTTCTTTTTCTTTTTTTTATAACACCGTTTTTTGACTTTGCAGCAGACTAAAGTCGGTAGACTAAGTCGATTAAAAAAAATATTTTTGATCCCATTGTCAAATCAATTAATATGTAAGAAACAGGAATTTTAAATATAGTATTAAAATATTAATACTTCAGTGCGTACTAATTAATAAATAAATAATATATTGAATTATTAAATTAATTATTAAATAACATAAAATATTATTAATTATTTATTTGTAATGTATTACACACATACACACACACATATATATATGTGTGTGTGTAATGATATTTTAAACTCTAAATTCAATTTCCAAAGCTTTACCTTAATTTAGCCCAAAGTAATTTCATTCTCTTATTTTCTGATCCAATTCCACTTTCTCTACTTAATTAATTCAAGACAAGCTTTATAAAATTGCTGAATCGGCTAAATGCCGACACTTTCACACCCTCTGCGTGAAGGGACAAAATACCGCTGACTTTACAAATTCTTCTAAAAGATCTCTGTATTCCCCTTGCTTTTTGATCGACATGCCATGGAAATCCCTATTAAAACATCACAGTATATAAGACAGGGATCATTTGTTTCTCCCTCTTTTTACACCACTTTTGACTAATCGTTGCTGGGAGCGGACGTGTCTAATTTCCCAATTTTTATCTTAAATTATCTTTTATCTTAAATTCCACTTTTTCATTTAATTATTTATCAAAAAAGCTCTAGAAAATTAATGACTATCATTTTCTCACGCTCCGAGCGAACAGATAAAGATCCCTACTGCTTATAACATTTTTTTAAAGATAATATTTCCTTGCCTAATCCGAGACGTGGCAATGAAATCCCTATCAGATAGTAAAAATCACAGAAGCGAAAAATTTCGTTCTCTTTGCTTTTATATCGTGGTGTAAATAAACTTCCAATTAGCATCACCACTTTCCTATATAGATTATGGTTCCCGTGGTGAAATAAATCGAAGTTAAAATTTCAAAGTATCTTCTATTTGACCACGCAGATGCTGAAATTACGTTTTCACACACACACGCACGCACGCACACACACACACACACGCACACACACACACACACACACACACACACACACACACACACACACACACACACACACACACAGACAGACACACACATTTGGGAGCAATAAACAAATCTTTGTATTAGGTGAATAATTATGCATCGAACCACTTTTCCGAAAGCAAAGGATTAATAATTTAACAGCTTAAAAAGTGAATAATTTGGGTAAACAAGCCTGCTGCCACCTCAATAATGCTTAATGTTATATTTTTCTGAATGTTATTTTTTTTCACCTATAATGATTATTCATAATAATTAATCCATTATAATAATTAAATACCTTAATTTGTAAGTGAGGAAATTATCAAATTATAATCATGAATGATGTGGGAACTGTTGACAGATCTCATATCCATGAGATCTGTTAACCATGTTGCGTCATAATCACGCCATGTTGCGTCATTGATCACATGATGCTTTCCCACCATTACTGGCAGACGAGAGTTGGGCAGTGAGTCTGTAAGACGTACAAGTCAAGCTCATGTATCTTTATATGTTTTATGTTTGTATAGTAATATTTTGTCCTTTAATTATAATAAATATATTTTTATATTAATGCTGGTCGTTGCCGTTTCATACAATAATGTTCCAAAAATTTATTATTTTAGTCATTTTTTTCAATAATTTTAGGTGAGGTGTAAGGGTAACTCAGTAGGGGAGTTGGAAACTGCTGGAATTCTTCACTCTGCTATAGATTCAAAATTCAAATAGTTATGGGTTATTTTATACTTATTATTTGAGCAGTGATCCCTCGCTTCAATTAAAAGCAGAAAATAATTCAGGACAAATGTCAACAGATTTCAGGGAACATTTTCAGCATTTCGTGACGAAGAAAAAGAAGTTATATTAAAAAAGTGTAGTCAAGTTTCCGTTGGTGAATGTCTCGGATCACGAACAATTTGTTTTGCGAACAAATTTTCCCAATGTAAAGCGTCTCGAATAGCAAGTTAAGATTTCAAGTTATGAGCACGCAAATTGTTGAAAATTGGCACCATTACCATTTCAGTAAGAAAGCGATTTATCGCTCTGTTGAAAAAGCGATGATTTGAAAAATTCTTTCTGATGTGCATTTTCTTTTAAGTGACAATCAATTCCTTTTCTCTAAAAACAAAACATCTTAATTTGTCATCTCTCTCTCTTTCTCTCTTTATACAGAACAGATGCCTCTCGAAACCAGTTGGTTCATTGGCAGCGTTCAATTTTTATTAAATCTCTTGGGCATAATTTTATGAGTATTTATTTATTACAAAAGTCCGGAATATTGGCTATGAGACCAATAGATCTCTAATTTTCCAATTTTTCTGAACTTCACAGTTTAAAAACACTGCAGAGCACGAGTCAAGATTTACAGCACTTACAGCTGCAGCACTTTACAGCTGCAGAGCACGAGTCAAGATTCATTTCACGAGCATCAAAAATTCGATGTTTTCCGCATAGAAGATATAAGGGAGAGTCACGAAGCCCAAGCCAAAGCAAGTACGCGGACAAACAGTCATGGCTAGTACGACGACGTGATGAGTATTTCGACGGAGCACCTGGACTCGTAGGTCCTTAATCTCCGAAACCTTATAATATTTTAAAAATTTAACCTAGTATTTATGCTTTAAACCTAAATATTTAATTGCCTGAATGGATAACTATTGATCTCTGTAAGAGAATTAATTATTAAAAAAAAGGATAACATACATAAAAGTATTATGATATTAAATACGATATAGAACTAGTTAATTTTGATTAGGTATCTTTTACCTGCTGTTGGCACGCCTTCGTCGAATCTGTCCGGTCCGGTTAGGTAGTCAGAGGGTTAATGATCATGACTTTCCTTATTAGCCCTGATAAGAGCATGTACGGTCAATGATCATTAATTATTACTCCTCCAGGAGGAGTGTTCTTGGTCTTCTTCTTTGGGTTTCTTGGGTTGTAGGTAGGTATATTTGCTATTGCTGGGTTGTTCTGATTATCTATTGTATGGAAAAAGTTAATTGCTAATTTTTTTAAGTAATCGGTTATTGTTTGCATATGGAGTTCCTTGAGGATTTGCTTATTTCTGATGTACCATCTTGCTTGAGCTATTTGTCTGGCTATTTTGTTTTGGGTTGTTTCAAGTTTTTGCTAGTAGTGAGGCGGAAAAGTGCCACAGTTGCACTTCTAGGAAAATCTGGGATCAACTGTGTATCCTCAAGCATGAGGTCCATGGCTTACTGAAAGATTCACACAATGCTCTCAGCTTTATCCTGGAGGCATACCTTCCTTTTTATTTTATGATTATAATTTCTTTAAATCCTTCCTTTATTTTTAAAATTCAAATTGCTGCAGGCCTTAAAGATATATTATTTTAATAGCCTTATACCTGTTCTACTCAACAACTATATGAACCATTCCATTGTAGTCAAATCCCTTCATGTCATTATGATATTAAAAACGAAACTGTCCGGTTTGTTCATCTTCTAACTTCACCAATGCTGTAAATTCACTTTTTTTTATTCCTCAAGTAAACTAACTGCATAAATAATAAACAGTATCTTTCATCCTTTACTTTCAGCATTGGAAGAAAATTACGTGATTTAATATTTGATGGAACAGTGAAAATGGTTTGAATTCCGTTGCATTAATATGATCTATTGTTGGATATATGAAAAAAAATTTCTTAAAAGTAACAAACTTTAGGAAAATATTGCAAAGCAATCAAATTGGTATTATTAAAAAATATTTTTTTTTTAAATTTTGAAATGTTATAAACATCAGTTTTAAGTAGTTTTATTATTGGAAATTATCTAAGGAAAAGGCTAAAATGTCGTTTAATTTTTAGGTAAAATTTCCACAAAAATCGCTCTAAAATGCAATTTTTACCTACCAAAATATATTTACTTCAAATTTGGAATGAAATTTGGAGAAGCAGTAGTGGGAGAAACTGTTTTGGCTTGTGGAGCGCAGATGCACACACATGACATGCACACATTCTCTTTTATTTTCAATGGTTAGAGATATAGATGTATAGTATGCCCAACAGAAAAGAAGATTACTCATATAATTAAAAGACTGCTTAAATTACAGAATATTGGCAAATGATAAAAAATTGTAGGAAATTTTTTGAAGTGTATATACTAAATAAATATCAAATGTATATATATTTCCCTGTCCTGAAAAGTTTTTTAATTAATTGATTCTTTGAAATTTATTTTGATGAATTTATTTTAATTATTACACAGAAATATGTATACAAAATCATGTTTTTAATACCTATGCATAGAATTTGGAGTTATAGACTTCATATAAGAGTGAATGGAAACACATGTTGCTTCTAGGGATTGCAATACCGGTATACCGGGATACCGAATACCGGTATTTTGAGCCATTTGTACAATTTTGTAATACCGGTATTCACAAGTTTAAATACCGGTTTTTCGGTATTTACTAGAAATTTTTAAAATTGTTTCCACTATATGTTCAGATATCGCGAACATAGCAAAATAGTATATGTTTTTGTTTTTATGTCTCCATAACGGGCGAAATTAATTAGTTAATTAATGGCTTAGTTAATTGCTTAAATCTAAATTAGCGAAACAGGGATTATCCCTGAAAGTAAATATTGTATCCATAACGACTGATGGAGCAACAATTATGAAAAAAGTTGGAAAGTTTATTGGTGCAAATCAGCAGTTGTGCTATGCACATGAAATTCAATTAGGAGTAATAGATGTGTTATACCAAAAAAATAAAGAACAGAAGAATCCAAATACTGTGGATATAGAAATTTCGGATTCCAACTTTGAAAAGAGTAAGAGTGCGAGTGATATTGACAATGAAGATAATGACAATGTAATTGTTGAAGAAGATATTGCTAATGAGGATGAAATATTAACCTATCAAGAATGGCTTCCTATAATTTATAAAGTTCGAAAAATTGTTAAGATATTTAAACGTTCCCCTATAAAAAGGATATATTAACAAAATATATACTAACTGAAAATAAAACAGAATATATGTTAATATTAGATTCTAAAACACGTTAGAACAGTTTACTCCTAACGATGGAACGATTTTTGAAACTGGGAAATCCAATCAAAAAAGCAATAATCGACTTAAACCTGTTAATTAATTTTTCAGATAATAAATTCGACTTAATATTCAGAACTATATCAGCTCTACTTCCAATAAAACTGACTATTGAGGCATTATGTCGGAGAGATTTTAATTTATTAACAGCTAATGCAACAATAAATTTCATGTTGCAGTCACTGAAAGAACAGCACACATCACTATCTGAAGAATTATATATTACATTGAAAAATCTCACAGAAGAAAGGCATTCCGAAATAAAAAATGTCTTATGGTATTTACATAATTATAATGATTTTAAAAATGAAAATGAAAAAGAAGAAAAGAAAATAACCAATTCAAATCTGATTAAGTTTAGAGTAAATTTTCTTAAAATTTTGTACCCACAAACCTATCCACATTCAGAAGAATTCGGTTCAATTATCGAAGATTATGATGTCATTACTGTCGATAGTGAAAAGGAATTGTCTCTTGAACAAAAATTAGAATTAGCGATAAATAAAATTTCAACGAACTAAAATACAATACAGAAATCAGCTATATCCAAAACCATCAGACAGGAAATCGATTTATTTGAGGATGAGGGATTTAGAGGTAAATACTTGGAAAAAATATATCGCGCATTGCTAACAGTACCACCAACTAGCGTAGATGCCGAAAGAGCGTTTTCGACAGCTGGTAATTTTTCCACAAAATTACTTTTCAGGCTTAATGACAGTACAATTGATGCATTATGTTTTTTAAGATCACATTTCAAAAATTTGTAATAGTACCACAGACTGAACAGTGTTATTTACACTTTTTTTGTGATTTAAATAAATAAGAGGTTTCTTTACTTTTTTGTGATTATATACTGTTATAATTTATAAGTTACAAATTATTTTTTGTGATATTTACACTCTCTAACAAAACTGGCAAATAAAACAAAGAAACACCTGTGTTTTCTTTCATTTTCTAAAATTTCTAATACCGGTATTAAAACCGGTATCCCGGTATTAAGATTTAAAAAATACCGAATACCGGTATTGAAATTTTGGTCCGGTATTGCAATCCCTAGTTGCTTCTGAGCAAAATAAAGGGTTAATTACACGTGTGACATGACTTCAACACACAATTGCTATTGGCAATGATGCACTGTTCTTTGACATGAAGGAGAGGCGCAGAAACTTCAAGGTTGCTAACAAACCTCCAAAATGACAAATCCATAAATTATCTTTCACAAAAACAAAATTTAAAAAAGTTGAAAACAATTATTTTAAACTTTCGAAAATTACAAATAGAAAAGTTTGAACATAGAATTAAAAAATGAAATCTACGATCGCAAATTTCAAGTTATCATATGAGAAAATTATTATTTGTTGAGTCATTATTTATCTTAATTAATTTAAGTCATAACCGGTTAAGTTACCATTAAGTTTAAACCAGTTTGCGAGAGCTACAAAACTTTTTTGACAGCCAAAAACAGCCGTCGTAATGCGATTTCCAAATGATAAACTATTTACCAATAAATTTTTAAACATATTAATTTATATAGAATTTTTATGAAAACAATATTTTTGTAAACACAAACTGCTAATTTTTAATTTCTGAGATCATAAAACAGTTTCATTATGGATTAATCTTAGAACAGGAGTCAAATCCTTCAATGTTTCCCACTTAAGAATGAATGAAGTGATATTTCCCCAGTGGGGGAAAGAGAAAATACTTTTATCAAAATTGTTATTAAACGCGAGTGAAATTAAATTTTTTGAACATATTATAAAAATTAAATTATTTAATGTCCTCCGAAAAAAAAATTACATTCCATGAAAATGAAAGCTATGATGTCATAGTTCTACGTCAACCTTTTAAAAATGCATCCGCTGTCAAAGAAGCATACGTAATAATAAAGCAATACTGGTAAAAGCAAGTCACCCTTTTAAAAACGCATCTGCTTTCAAAGAAGCCTACATAATAATAATGCAATACTGGTAAAAGCAGGTAAAAAAGTATATCCGATTAAAAGATGATGATGAAAATTGCCATTTATGCTTTATTCGAGCTTCAATATTCATTGCCTAAGCGACTTCGAACTTCAAAACCTCTTAACCAAAACAACATCATGTTCTCATATGATAACAAAATTTTTAAATTTGCATGTATTAAATTATGTAAAATTTACGCTTCTCTTGATGTAATGTCAATTGAATATCTGCTTATTTGCAAAATTGTTGCCAGAGTTGCTGATACTAATTTTATACTTATCATTTCCACTATAGATTTGATTTCCATTTTTTTGTTGTTCTAATCTTGATTAAAAATACTGATAAAGAAATGTCAAAATCGATAAATAATTGATTGTAATAATAAATGTAAATAATTGATTGAGCTCACATATTTAAAAATTTTGCATCAGTTTCTTGAATAAATAATTTTGAAATGGGAAAATTATTCTTGCAAACGATTTTCACGAAAGAATTACATTTACGAATTAAATCTTCACAACGATTCTACAAATAAATTATAAATTGCAATTTTTGAGATATAAGTCTAACAAACAAAATTAGACAGCGACATCTTCGTAGGCGTAAATCTCCATCAGACTCCATTGCACTTTCTGCGCCATTTTTTTTTCGTGTGCTGCTCAATTAATTCGTTTAATTGAATAAAAGAGAACTTTTGAGTCAATTGTATCAACTCGACTTAATTAAGATCTTCCTCTCTTTTTATAAGCAGTTGAATTTCTTTGTGGCTTTTTCCGCATAGCGAAGTCATTATTCAATTTCATCTTAGCGAATTTTGAGTGAAGTGTCATTGACATCATATTAACTAGCACTTATAACAACTACTTTCTTGGTTAGATTAGGTTAAAGATAACTAGCTGGATTATTCTCCACTCATTTACTTATTTACACAATTCATTTATTTTACTTCTCATTTACTTATTTACACAATTCATTTGTTTTACTTCTCATTTACTTATTTACACATTTCAGCTTGTTTTATGTTAATCTAGTATGTTATGTTCGTAATGTAGTGGAGAAAATAAAGTATGTATGTGGAACCGATTGTATGCAAAATGTGAAACAAGTCTACAGTCTTGATGTCAAGATAATGTGCCAAAATTTATTTACTATATAGTCATTACGTTTTGCAGAATTTACAAACACAAAGTTTATAACCTATGACCCTTCTAGACTAACATTAAATAAAAATCTCTGAATAAATCATATACTAAAATTCAATCGTCAACTCTATTGTGCTTTTTTTTTATTTCTTAGTATACCAAGCACACAAAAATTATTGTAACTGTCAAAAATTTTGAACTCGAGATTTTGACGGATCTCTACCTTACAGAATTTCTGTAAGTAAGAAAAATACTTTTTTGGCATTATGTCTGTTTGTCTGTGAGCACGAGATCTTAAAAACGCGTCACGCTAGGTGGATGAAACTTGGTATATGGTCTTTACCCCAAATTTGCAAATATCTTTCAAACTTCGAATGAAGTCATTCAGTGCAAGTCTATCTGTCTAGCTGTTCGTGTACCAATGAACTCGATATCAAAAAACTTGAAGAACTAGATGGATAAAATTTGGCACCCAGGCTTAGAATCTAAAATGTAGATTCATATAAAATTTTAAACCAGATCTGTCAAAGGGTTGACTGTCTGTCGATCTGTACTTTCACATGCATTTAAATGCAATGAGTTACATCAATGAAATTCGGTATGTGGTCTTGCGACTCCAGTCCTAGGTCCATACCACGTTTTGGATTCAATTTTCCAAACAGATTGACAGACATTTCATAACTATTATTCATTTATACCAGGGATGGGCAGACTTTTCCAGGATACGGGCTACTTCTTTTTCAAGACGTTGTGGCCCATCCAGGGGAGTGGGTGTAATGAGCTAAACAAAGGTCTACAATATAAATACATAATATGTGCTTACCTACAAAACTGCAAACATAATAATAATAACAAGATTCCATCATAAAAATAATAGCCACAAATGTAATAATATCAAATGACGTGTTTGATATCAAATAATTCAAGATTAAAAATAAATCATTTTCCTCTAAAGTTAGTTCTAGTTTTTATAGTTAGCAGACGGGTGGGATAGCCTAGTTGGTAGGGCATTGTATTCGCGTCTCTTGGTTTGCGAGTTCGAACTCCGCCGACTGAACTCTCCGCTTGTGTGGTGGCTGGCGCACCTGTAAATATGTCATGGTCACAGAGCCCTCCATGTCGAGAGCAATACCGTGAAGTCTCTCTGTCCAGTCTACTCTTGGTCCTAGATGGCAGTACGGAAAAACACGAGACGCACCCTTGGCTTAAAATCACTGACTTCGTAAGTGGGCTTGTCTATGACAAGTGCCATTAGAAACAACAACATTGTTCGGCTTAATTTGCATACTGTCCTCCAATCTTGAATATCTCGCTAAATAATTACTAACTGTTACTCTTGATCTGGATTCTAAATTGGCGTCTGTAAGATGGAAACAATATGTGTATTAATTATACTCATTACTGAAAATGCAGATTCATACAGGTAGTAAAAGCCAAATAAAGATGTTAAATGCTCTACAACATTTTTTTTAAATGAGAATACTTCACTTCGTCCATTAGATTCCAAAAGTTATTCTTAGGTTCTGAACTACGTGCTTTTAAAATTATATCATTTTGAAGGAGAAAAACTTCGTCTTCATCAAGAGAATATATAATTTATATTTTCAACTGTTTCTTCCAAACAAATATTGCCAAATGGGCAACATATGAATGTAACAATTCTAAGGTAATCGTGGCCGTACATAAGATTCGCAATTTTATGCGGGAGAAGAGAGAAAAGACTTAAATTGGAGAGTATTCGAAAACGTTTCGGTGAGACCTCACCAACAGATAGATCGACTGACCATTAATTCCTAAATATATTTGGTCTAAAACGTGTTACAGATCTTTAATTATCGTGATAAAACCTTATATCAAATATTATCTACATAACCCGTTACAATGCAGAGTTATTGTATTCATTTGCACATGAACAGAGAAACAGATAAATTTTCCGCTGACAGATTTTGTCCACATTTTGATATAAATCTAAATATGAAATTTTATTCAATTTACTAGTTCGATTTTTTAAACACTGTGTTCCCACATTATCTGTGATACCAAAAATGATATTTTTAGATTATTGTCTAAAACCATTGGGAATGGTCTCCTAAAAACTTTCTCACATGCATTCCAATTAAGATGTTATCTCAGAGAAGGGCTTGCATAACATTGATGTACAATAATTACGAAATATTAACTTTTCGGAGTGAATGTAGCATTTTTACTGAATTTGCCATGCCATTCTTGGCGAGTTATTTGTCGTTTAATTCCTAGCATGCGATTAATATAGTATCCGAAAATCAAATTTGTGTTTTAGATGTGTTTTCCTCAACCGACTAAAACAAAAATTTGCCACAAAATTGCATTTGCGGTCACAAAATCGTATACCAAATTATCGTTTTCACATGTTTCTAAAAGTGCGGACTAACAGACGGTCAATCCCATGTTGGATTTGTCTCAAACTTTGATAACTGTCTAGACTATAGATATTGTAGTGGAATGTGATGAGCGAGAATAGAACCTAGGACCTTGTGGTTCGCAGCCCAGTAACACGACCACGATACAAAAGCAATTGCTCGGGTAGCGTAGCTGTTAACTGGCTTATAAGCTTTCACCACAATGTTAATTCCGCGTATCGAATCTTATCTATGTAGCTCTCTTTGTTTTGTAGTTATCATGTTAAATTATATTCGAACAGCCAGACAGCCAGACTTCCTCTACTGAATTTTGCTCAAAATTTGAAAATTTTTAGAAATCTACAAATTTTATATAAAGATCACATATCAAATTTCATCCCTTTTGATCAAAGTGTTTTCCAGCTATCTTTGCCCCAGACTGACGGACGGATATTTTCTGAAAATGTGTTTTTCGAACTCAGTGAGGTCTAAAACGTGGAAATTCGTCAAAATCTCGAATTCGAATTTTTTGACAATTACTGTACTTTCTATTTGCTACTTATACGGGGAAGTAAAAATGAAGATTGTTTGACTTCATATAAAAGATAAAAGAATAAATAATTAGATACTTCTATTGGCGACGAAATTTTATAAGAGAGTTAGAATGATTTTATTTAGAGGAAATCTAAAAGAAAAACTGGAATTTTCTTAAAGCCCTCGTACGGTTCTTAAAAAACTTCTGAGGGGAAAAAAAAGCAAAAGCAAAAGATGGAAAGATCAAAATTTATTATCTGAATTTTTAACACTAAATGAGCATTAAATTACAACATTATCAATCTTGAAAAGAGTGTTGTGTTTTATAATATTTTATACAAAAATAGTTTTTATTTTCTCGTATGCGAAGTGTAGAGGAAGTATAGTATTATTATTAATAATAAGTCAATCTTTGTGCAACACAAAGTACAGCACAAGGCTTACAGAAGTAAGTAGAAACAACTTCATACATAGATAAAAATATGTACATATAAAAATAAAGATAAAAACAACAGGAAAAAATAAACAACAAAACTAATTAAAAATTGAAGCAGCAAAGGCAATAAATTTACAGAATGAGAAAAAAGCCATTTTGTGGTCGACCAAAACATGAAGCGGAGGTGGAAACTTAATGTTACAGGCATCGAGATCCACAATAAAATCTCTTCTCCCTTCAGTAAGTTTGGAGCAATCAAAAAGCAAGTGTTCGACATTTTGAACTCCACTCACGCTGCAAGAGCACAGATCAGTGTCCGATAATCCAAATTTCTTGAGATAGTAATTGAAATTACCGTGTCCAGTAAGAAATTTTGTTAAGTGAAAATCAGTGAAAAAATGCTTGTTATTCAACCTTTGAGAAATTGTAGAGAAAAATAATTTAGTTAAAGAGGCAGTTGACGAATTTTGGTACAGCTCGTTCCATAAGAGAATGGTCTTTTTGTGATTCTCATTACGAATGTGAGATTTGGGGATGCTCACGGGACCAATGATGTTTAGCTTTGTAGCTTGCTTTGCAAGCCAATCGGCTCTTTCATTCCCTAAGATGCCAGAGTGACCTGGGATATGAGAAAAACAGACACTAATTCATCTTGCTTTAAGCTCGTAAAGAGTGATTTGAAAATTCACTACAATTTTGTTGCAGGAAGAAATATTACTCATCAAAAATAAGGATGAAAGAAATCAGTACAAATAAGGAACCTGGATGACAGAGTACAGTGGTTTGCGATCCAATTGAGCGAGTTACTGAGGCACAGCAATTCTGCTTGGAACACACTACACTCATCAGGAGTTCAACATAAAGTGTTCCATTTCGGCTGCGTCTTGAAACAGAGAAAGTATAGTAAACGTCCAAAACTTCTTATTCGAGATTTTGACGAATCTCCACGTGTTAGACCTCCTGGAGTTCGAAAAACACATTTTTGGAAAATGTCCATCTGTTTGTTTGCGACACAGATAACCCAAAAATGCTTTGAACTAAACGGATGAACTGGTACATTCTATCAAATTTTGAGCAAAATCCATTCTAAGGAAGTCTGTCTGGTTGGTTGTTCGAATACATGTAGGCACAATAACTACAAAACGAAGAGAGCTAGATAGTTTAGATGAGCTATACAGATTTAATATCTTTAATGTATAAGTCTACCAAATTTTGAGCAAAATTCAATAAGAGGTTGCCAGTCTGTCGGTCTGTACTTTCAGAAATACGTTTCAAATTTGGCACACGATTTTGTGACGTACGTATAGTTATATGTCAAATTTTTGTTTCAATCGGTTGGGAAGAACGCGTCTGAAACACAAATTCGATTCTTGGATACTTTTGATCGCATACCAGAGATTAATCGCCAAAACATTCGCCAAATATCACACGTTAGATTCAGTAAAAATTATTAATTTCGTAATATTTTATAATTATTTCAGGCCAATGCCATGCACGATGTAGATAACTACAACAACATCTTTATTAGAGAATATGCGAGAAAGTTTGGGCGAGACCACTCCAGCTGGTAAAAATTTTATACATGAAAGAGTTTCAATCCCTAGCATTGCTGCGTATATCAAACAATTTGTTACTAAATTTCATGCATGTTTTACTAATAAATAGAAAAATTAGGTATATATTTACCTGAATCTGTAACACCATGTTAATACTGTGATGCAAGTTTTCGAACAATAATTCAAAATGAAAAAAAAAATCATTTTGAATGTCATATACAGTTCTAAATTTGAGATTTAACATTTAATTAATGAATCAGAAACTCTGTCTCCAAAGTTCATGCCCTTTATCATAAGTGAATAATGAATGTTAAAAAAATGACATGGCTTATTTGCATTTCAAAAGATATTAACAAATTCAACAGCTTATTTTAATGAATTCGACGAATGATAACTTGAAAGTTTAACCAGTTTCGCCCAATTAAAGCTCAAGCTTTAACTATTACTAATTTTTCTAGGTAGCGCCCAAATTCTTCTCGTTAAAATGGCAATTGAAGAATAGGGTTTATTTATTTATTTTTATTCTTATTGATATTCGAATCAAAGAACCCTTTCAACCCGTATTTCTTGTTCGTTTGGGCCATTAAATGGGACAGTTACGGATTCAGGAATTTTCCGATCAGCCCAATGTTTTTTTTACGACGGATGTTATTCGTTCCACCCATTTTGGAGAATTAGAAAGTACCATTTATCTTCCTATTTTTAATAAAAAAAATATTATTGTTCTAAAAAAAGCTTGAACTTAAGGAATCTTTTTTTTTTAACTTGAAACATTCTAATCACAACTAAAATAAAGAAAACGATAATTGAGATAAGCATTTTGGTACCGACTTTTTAAAATCGTTTGGCTATTCTCGCTAGTTAAAAACAAAAGCGTGGATAAAAGCAAAATTTCTTTTTGAATTTTTAATACTCATATGTATAAAGTTTTTGTTGTTGTTATTATCTTCTGAATGTCAAACATCAATATATTATTATGATATGATTCAAAACATCGGTCTAATGCATGCAACATATAATAATCTTATTGTGGAGAATTTTTCTTTTTCGCACTTTTGTATTTTGAATGGTTAAAATTATTACTACTAATTATAATAATTGCAAACGGAATTCATTTTCATTATTGTAATCGAATAATTATTAATGTTTTGAATCAGATCTAACTTAGCGATAATTTTATTTTTTTATCTGTTGTTTTCTAATTTTTTTGAAATTAAAATAAAGAAAATGATTACAGATGATTTGATGTTAAAATTTTATTATCGTTTGCTGACATATGCTAATTAAATAAAAATAACTGATTTTTTTTGTCGAATTTCTAACATTTATATCTATTTTTATAATATTTTCTACAGAAAATCTTTTAATTTTATGCTCAGTGTTTATAATATTGTGTGAATTGCTTCTGAAAATTTTGTTTTTAAGAATATTTTCTGAAAAACATTAAAATGCACAATCTGAAATTTTCAATTTACAGATGTTATAAAAATTATTCACTTGGATTCGAATAAAAAGTAGAAAATATTATTCAGAAATAAGTTTAAATTTATCTCTCTAACTTATCTTTTCATCTGAATTTTGGCATTGATACTCGTTTTTCATTCACCTATTTTGAAATTAATATTTAAAAATAGAGTTTTGAGTTGCTTGTTCAACATATTGAAATTTCAACATAAAATTCGAGGATTTAGTACAGCGTCAAGAAAATCTTTTCGATTTTATATTTGTATTCTTACAAAATTTTTGTACTGTATTAAAAGTCGTTTTTTTAATAGAATAATGTTTATAAGTTTGCATACGTATTATCTGTGAACTGAATCATATGACAATCGTGGTGAAAAAAATTCATACAAAACGTTCTATAGGGCAAAACATTAGTCCTAAATCTACCAAATTTGGCAAATAGCCACTTCTGAGATAGCATTTTTTTTTCTAAAGAAGAGTTTTTCAAAATTTAAAATAAACTTTTAATCAAAAAGTGATCGAAATTGTAAACGTTTTCCCACTAACTCTTCCTCAAAAATTATCAAAAGAAATCCATTTTTCTACCACTTTAAAATTAAAGAAGAAAAAATTAGCTTTTAGCGGTATTAAATTTATTTTCATGCAATTAATTTTAATAAACATTTCAAATATTTTAAATATTTTTCCAATAATGCTTTTCATCATTTTGATAACTGCTTTCATATATAAGTAGTTTATAATTACTTTAAATACTTTTTGCATGTATACATTATAGCTTTTAAAGTTAAATTTTAAAAATAATATAAAATGATGAAATAAATCCTGAAAAAAATCATGCTATGTTATCTCAGATTAGAGGTTTGTAACTCCTTTACAATTTTTATTTTCTCATATATTTGAAGAGAAAACATTGTAACCGGCAAAAAATTCAACCACAAGATAAACATATTTTTGGAATTATGTCATTCTGCAAGCTGGGGGGGGGTAGCATTTATATAAGCGATTGTTTTTAAATATGTGATAATTTTCTCTCTTTTGCATAGTAAATTAAACATTAAAAGTTTCACCCAAAAGAAATTTTTAATTTTATTTCTTTATTACGGTAGCTGAATGTAATGCAGTTTCCTTTATGGATTTTCCCTAACAAATATTAATTGAAGAAATTCATCATTAAAGAAATATCTCGTTAAATATTTATTAAATATTTTTGACTGTAAAACGAAAACACTAAATGTCTTTGTTAAACTCACAAACTAAAAAATTTAAATTTAATATCATAAAATCTAGGCATATACAAAACCGATGCTAAATAACCGAGTTAACGAAGTTATGAGTTTTCAGCTAAGCCATCTATTGTTACAAATAAATGTCATGAACACACATATCAGCGGGAAAAAGGTATAAAGGTTACTCCTAAGCTGACAATAAAAAAACAAAATGTTTTTGTGCAATTTGAACAATCGGACAACTAGATTCTATAACCTCAGAAGAGGTTACGAACTTCTCTACCATAGAAATAAGTCAGTCTTTCTTTTATATCGGTTCAAGTTAAAGCCCTACGGTTAAATATCTCGTGGACCGGTTTCATGTTTGTGTGACCCACTGATATAATATTATTTCTGCTTTAATTTGACAGGTACTGGTTTTCAACAACTTCTCCCTTGATATTCTTTATTTTTTGCCATTCATATTTGGTAATTGTTTTTGCTATTGTATTATATAATTACAAAAAACAATAAAGGGAACACCGTTTGATTTGTATAATAACTGGTATTATCTTGTTCTTTTAAATGTAAAAATATGTAATAACAGAAGTTCGTATTATGTTCTTCACACACAAAAAAAGATATTTGAAAACGATATTATTATTATACATTTTCCTTTTGCAAACGATTTATTTATTTTTGATATTATTTAAAAACAATAATTATGGGTGGAATTGTTATTAACATTAGACAAGTTTTATTTATGAGTTTTCAATTCGAAATTATATAGAACATAAAAAATGAAAATAAAATTTCTTTTTTTATTTGTTCATAATACGGAAAAATAGATCCGATATTAAAAGTTTTTACATTTTATGTAGGCGCGTTTAATGAAAAACAGATTTAAAAAATGGAATTGAGAACCATTAGTTCATTATATGATTTGTTTTGTTGCAATTGAATAAAACTTTGATATGGAGAAAATATATAACAGCTATTTCATCGATTTAAGTTGCTAAGTTTTCTATTCAAAGAAAGCCTGTAAAGTTAGCACCTGAATTGTTACCAGATTAGGATGGGAATTGAAACATGGATTTTATCATTTAAATAAAATAAAGTTGGAAAGTTTAAATTAAAAAGTTGTAGGAATTAAAAAGACTTATAAATCGAGATGATGAACTTTATGATACTTAATTAGATCAAAATTTTTAAAAATTACAAATTTTGGAAAATATTTTTCATTATTTTAAATTTTGAGCGAAATTTCAGGAATTCTACTTAAGTATGTATTATATAGAACGAAATAATAGGTAAAAATTTCAAATTTGTATCTACATTCGCTTTTGAAAAAGTCGATTTGTCGAAAAATATCTATAAGCGCTTTCTATTAAAAATGATAATTTCCTATAAAAATTTTTTCTATAAACCAATCGGGGTGGTCTCCTCCAAACTTTCTCGTGTATTCTGTATTAATCGTTTCAAGCTAGAGAACGCCTTGCATGACATAGACATACAATAATTACCAAATACTAATTTTTTTCATTAATTTAGTATTTTTAATGAATCTATCTTGGCATCCTTGGCGAGTTTTTTGGTGATTAATTCCTGGGAATCCGAAAACTATCGAACTTGCGCTTTAGACACGTTTTTCCCAATCGATTGAAATAAAAATGAGGCTCAGAGCTACAATTGTAGTAAAAAAAATCCTACACATAATTTGATATATTTAAATCATTGCGTTTTTGAGTTGTCATGTTTACATGTTTCTAAAAGCACAGAACAACAGATTCCAACCCCTTGTTTGGAATTAGCTCAAAATTTGAAAAGTGCCTATAATATAGATGTTAAATCTATGTACTGAGTTTTATCTCTTTAGCTTCTTTCGTTCTGAAGATATCGTGTTATATTGAACGGCTGGACAAACGGACTTGCTCTGATCAGATTTTACTCACAATTTGATAGAAATCTGAAAATTTGATGTAAAGATCGTATACGAAATTTCAACCGTCTAGCTCAAAGCGTTTTTGAGTTATCTTTGTGACAGATTGACAGACAGACGGACAATTTCCAAAAATGTGTTTTTCGAACTCAGCTAGGTCTAAAACGTGGTGATTTGTCATAATCTCGAATTCGAATTTTTTGGCAATTTCTAACTTTTTCAATGCTACTTATACGAGAAAATAAAGTCTTAGTTTGTGGCAATTGATTCTCGGAAAACACTAAAAAAATAAGACATACAATCGTAACTCGAAACGAGCAAGCGTAACTGGAAGCAAACAAGTGTAACTCGAAGCGAACAAGCGTAACTCGTTCATTGATAGATGAATTCAAGCTTAATAAAGGAGATAAAATGCTGATTTCAAATTTAATTTTTTTTGTAAATTATTTATTTGAAATAAATTAATTTACCATTTGAAATCGTGGAACAATTTTTAGAATAGGATTTATTTTTATCCGCTACAAACATGTAGGAAACAGAAAAAAATAGATAAAAAATTTACAAAAAAAAAAAATAATAATAATGGATTCTACAGATAGAAAAGTACTTATGGGCATTTTTCGCCGATCCTGTTTCTTATCCCCCGACAAATTCGAATTTTTCGAAACCTATCGATTTGAAATTTTCGCCAATTATTTCCTTCTAAGTAAAATGGGTTTAAGCGGAATTTCAAAATTTTTACACAATTTAATCATAAATGAAAAATATTTTTATAAATTTGCACTTTTTTTAGATGTATTTTTGAACGTATTTTTTAGATGCATTTTTATCATAACATTCGACATCTCATTAATGAAACTTTTCCACTCACTTTAATAGCGTTTTATTAAAAAGCAAAAAAAAAAAAAAAATGTTATTTCAATTCCCCTTCTGCCAGCCTTATCCGGTAATATATCCGGGTACAAATTTAAAAGTTTGTTTTCGACAGTTAACTCAAGAGCTTAAAAGAATATAGACGATAATATGTTTTTTTTTCTTCACATTTTGATATCTTTTTATGACAGTTTGACTGGACTCTAATCATTGTACTCATTCGTCATATGGAATAGAAATATCGCTTCTCAAACTTATGAACTAAAAGATTCAGAAATTATAGTTTGATAAAAAAAATCATAAACAAATTAATCATAATCCATAAATATCATAAGTATTCTAAATGTTTTCGTTACAGTAAAAGGGCACAACCAAGAAACGGAAATCGGTAACTAATTAGATAATTCAAAAAAAAAAAAAAAAACCAAGACTGTTAAGGTGTTAAGAAAAATTTGTTGAAATACAAAAGATATTTCAAACTAGCCACCTTAGGCGAACAAATGGCTCGTTGGGATTAATAGTTGTTAAAAATTTCAATAAAATATTTTTTTGTATTTATGTATTAGTGGTTTCTTCGTTTTTTGTCAATTTTAAATTTCAAACTTTTGATAAAAATAGAATTCATATAATTTTAGAAGATCTATACCGTCTGTTCATTAAACTCGGCTTTTTTTTTCTCGGCCCGATTACATCTTTACACATTCAATTTTATCATGGGAAGGAAGAGAATAGTGTTTAAAAAGAAGCGAACTTTTAAAATTTTTCACCATTGCTTCATTCTGAAGTAAACCTCAGTTTTAATGCAATAAAATTTCAAAAAAAAAAAAAAAAAAAAAAAAAACGGAATAAATAGCGGCTGAGTCATCTAATAATCAACAATAGAAAAAAAGCTAAGGTGAGTAATACTAACTGTTAAAACGATTGAAGTTTCATTTTAATAATGAAAAAGATAGTTGCAATATATGCTTAAAATATTCCTTTAAAAATCTATTAAAAACAGAAAAAAATAATAATAATGAAATCTACGATCGCAAATTTCAAGTTAACATGTGAGAACATTATTATTTATCTTAATTAATTAAGTCAATATTTGTTAAGTCATTATTTGTCTTAATTAAGTCCTTAACCAGTTTAAACCAGTTTGAAACAATCACGAGACTTCTCTATCGGTATCTATCTATCTATATATATATATATTAAACTTTAATTTTCAATTTTTCTAGCTGGCACATAAAGTTTTGGAGCTAGACCGATTTTGAGATGAAATGACAGCTATGATGTCATAGTTCTACGTCAACTGTCAAAGCAATACTGGTAAAAGCAGCTCAACCTTTTAAAAACGCATCTGTTATCAAAGTAGCATACATAATAATAATGCAATATTGGTAAAAGCAGGTAAAAAAAAATATATGCGATTAAAAGATGATGATGAAAATTACCATTTATGCTTTATTCATTGCCTACGCGATTTCGAGCTTCGAAACCCCCTAACCAAAACAACATCATGTTCTCACATGATAATATATACATAAAATAATCGATATAATTGAAAGGATACTCTTTAATTTTAAAATGATGCAAAATATTTTTTGTGCATCAATATTTACTGGACATAAGGGAAAAAAAATGTCAAAAATTTGCTTAATTTTTACTTAATTGATATTTAAAATAAAAGATCCTCTCGGACATGTACATTTCCACCAAAGCTTCAAATTTGGTAGCTCTAAGTTTAGCGGTTTATCCTATAGAGCGCTAACACACATAAAGAAACAAACGCACACAATCATTAGTAGAGACTTAATTCATTGATATAAATCATATGAACTCTGGAGAATTTTTCTAAAATTCATTATCAGATCATTCATATGAAATCAAAATTAATTAAATGTATCTATTAAAACTGATAATTCACTTCTGAAATACTAATCAAACATATTGTCGCGGAAAATACACAAGTACAAAATTTTAAAATTCTACAGTATTGTTTGCCAACAGATTCTAAAATCTTCCGCCCTTTTGCGCATGCGTTAGGATGGGTTTAATTCGACAATATAGGGGTGAGAGGAAAAATGGAAGGAGGAAATGTTTACATTTAACAACAAAGTAAATTCCGGAAATGCGCACACCATTCATATCTTACCCCTTAATGAATTAGAGTCGTCGAAAAGTGATCGTCTCAGGATATTGAAAAGAACAGTATCTGCATACATACGAAAAACTGATTGTTATGTTTCACCTTTACAAATACGAAATAAGTCGAAATAAATAAGATAAAAAAGTATTTACTGACGCTGATAAAATTGGGAAAATAACATTTTAATGACAAGGATTTACTTCTACAGTTTTAAATCGAATTTTCTCGAATATATGTTCTATAACACGCATTTTTATATCCCCGAATGCGCCTTCTTTTCCTGGTATGTGGTTTAACATCGTAACAGAATTCGAATGAATCAGTTACTAAGAAGTTAATGAAAAAAAAAAAAATCGTCATTCAACTACTACGAAGCGTGATCAAAATTTGATATCGAGCAAACGATTCACAATGATCGACTGCAGACGATCAGTTTGATTTCGAAAATATTTGAGCACCTGTTTACGGATATTTTCTCTCTCTCGCCGTGAATTCCCAAACGATTTTGTTCAGCTTTCGTTGATAAAATTCTAGTGTTTATTAGAAACAGAGCTGTAAGAAATCGTTAACTGCGGAAAAAGTTGAGGAAACTTGTTCCTATCTAGATTTTTATTTCAATTTAAGAAACATATAAAGAGAAAGTTTCAGTTACAGAAAGTTTCAAACCTCTCGGTATCCGAAAAGCGCATTTTTGGAATTATCTCAAATTCTGGTTTTAATCGATTGGAGTACCAAAATAATATTTTTAGAATTATATCTGTTCATCAGTCTATGGAAGTGGTAATTCAGAAATGGAGCGAATTAGACATTTGGAAATACGCAACTGTGTTTAACACTAAAATAATCGATTTGTATAATGTTATAGATTAAATCCGCATACGCGAAGTCTGTTTGTCTGACAGTCAATTCGTGGCCATACAAACAAGTTAACTTAAAAGCGCATAGAGTAAAATGGTGGATATTTAATACATGGTTTTATTATCAGAATTTTAAGTTTGATATGCAGCCTTTACACCAGAGGTTCCCAAACTTTTTTTTCCCGTGGACCACTTTCAAAGTTTTACTATTTTCGGTAGACCCCCTGCTGATACATTTGTACTGTATTCCCAAAACTCCTAAAAAATATCACCCTAAATTGGGGGTATTAAGAAGAAAAAAAAAGTAGCACATTTTCTTGTGTCCTATTTATTAAAATAATACTTGTGGTTATACAAAATTATAAACATTTATTATTACAAACAATCAACAGTTGACAAAAAATCAACAATGAACTCTGAAATGTAAATCAACAATAAAAAAATAGTCATACTTTTAATGAGACGGATGTACTTGATGAATTGACAGCAAATTATCAATATTTGGCTTCAGTTTTGTAAGAAGTAATCTCAAATCTCCCCGTTCTATGATGTTCAATCTGCTCCTTTTTTTTTTTTTGTTAACAGGTTGGTAGCGGCACTAAAACTTCTTTCGACAAGATATGAAGAGGGAAAAGCTATCAAAACTTTTCTTGCAATTTCCCACAACCCAGGACATTTTTCGGGGATTTCTGCCTGCAGCCAAAATGTTTGATAGCCTTTTTTGAATTTCACCTTCAGTTCCTCGTTGGTGCTGAGCTCAAGTAGCTCCTCTTGTAATACCACATTCGCCTCTTCCGTTTCATCAAATGGGGTTATGACCCATGGTGGTATTTCCATCGTCAGAATATCTTCAAATCTATTTTTGAAGTCATCATGCAGGGTATTTAAATGTTGAGCGTATGTCTGAATATCCTCATCAAGACATTCTATCTGTGACAAGTACGTAAACTCGGAGAATTCGCGCCGACTAATATTTTGTTTCATTAATTCCAATTTACCGAGAAAAGCCGAAGTTACACCCTTTGTTTTTATTAAATTAAGGCTATCCCCTTTTAACTGCAAGTTAACGTCATTGAATTTTATGAACAAATCTGTTAAGTACGCAATGCTCGCTTTATATTTGATCAGATTTTCTTTTAAATCAGGTGCTTTAGTTTCCAGACACTCTATCACTGATTCCTACCTAGTGAATGAGGCTACCTGCCTACGTTGATAGGTAAATCCAAGCCAAAATTTTTGTTCTTTATTATGAAAACCAGAATTTTTCATGGACCCCCACTTACAACTTGTGAACCCCTGTTTTCTTTTCACGTCTACGTGGACCCCAGTGTGGTCTCCTATGGACCCCTGAGGGTTCACCTGGACCACTTTGGGAACCTATGCTTTACACCATAATTATGAAAACTTTGAACTCAATTGCGTAAAAATAATGTTTCCCAATACATAGTTGTTTTTTTTAATATTACAGTAAAATCTTGGTTAACCGAATTCGAATTATCCGAAATTAATTATTCAAAATCGCACGTCAAAACAAGCAAACACATACACATAATACTGCACAGGAATTATCAGGAAATATAGAAAGCATTGGGTTATGGGTAAGAGAGAAGCGTTTGCCCGATTTCGAATTAATTTCCCTGCCACCAACTTCCCTTCGAAATATATTGAAGAAGAATCTGTACAGTGAGTATACGTTAAAAAATTTCAGCCCTATCAATAACGAATAAAGCCGCTTTAATCTACAAGAATATATATTAGCAAAACACAGCCGGAATGTACGCAATGACAAACTTGCACTAAACAGAAGCACAAAGCAGTGGGTTGTTATTAGACAACCACAACAGTACCAAGCGATTAAAGAGAGCTTGATGGTGATCAGCACTCCAAAGAGAGATTTCGCTTAATTACTTGCTTAAGCTCGACTCAACTGAATCCCTACTGACTACATCTTTTGCATTTTTATAGCCTCCATGACAGCATGCCGAATGTTATAGAACAAACGATGGAACTCATCGATTGTTAAGATTCTCGAATATTCGGGATCCTTCAATTTTAGCGTCAAAATCCTCAGATTCATCAATAAATCACAAATTGTTAGTAAATTTGGCATCAAAATCGGAGACACTCAATCAACATCCATATAGCAGCAATTACAATATGTGTAAAACTACCTTCCTTATTAGTAGGGAAGCAACGTTACAAATTCGTAACAATATAATTACATTAAAAAATTATACCAGTTATATTTGACCTTATACAATATATTAATATTTTTTTAAGCAACACTGCATTATATGAGTTTTTATTATTTTGCGTTGCCTTATGACTTCTTGAAAAATGCAATAAACCAATCCCTCCTGACTTGCTTTTAATGAAAAGATGACAGATATTGTTGCTCGAAGACGGTGGAACAGACGAAAGAAACAGACAACAGGTTTTCTTTTAATAATAAATTTATGTGCATACAATTACTAAATGAATAACTACTCTAATCCTAAAGATTTGATTTCAAGATTAATAAAGCATACAGGGTGTCCACCAAAAACCTTTTACCCCACCTTAGCTTGAGAGCAGCAACAACTATTGCCACGAACTTGGTGTTTAGGTATAGTAACGTGATTGTGGGCTACACGGCGTTAAAGTTACAGCTCCAACCGGCTTCGAACAACGGAGTTAGTGTTCCTCTCTCGAAAAAGGCACAAGTTACAGGAAAAAAAGTCAATTACGAAATTGTAAAGCGTCTTTGATTTAGTATGAGAAAAACCTTGAGCACAAAAATGTTAGGAGAAAAATGCGTAAAACACGAATTTCTTTGTTACAATTTTCTGATTATATGACGTAACAACAGGAAAAATCAAAAACACACCTTTAGAGCAATAAACGTCGACTCGATGGCTGAGATGAAGGAGAGCGAAATAAAATAAAAATATACCGAAAATAATAATATTTTCGTATAAATATTGTTTTGTTTTATTTCTAACGCTTTTCACATAAAGTATTGGAATCGCGTCAAAACAAATACGTATTTCATACGTTTTGTTCCTAACATTATTGCGTACGAAGTATCTTTTCGTACTAAATTGGAGACGCTGCACAACTAAGTGATTGACTTTTTCCCCTCGTGACTTATATCGTTTTCGAGATAGAAATACTAACTCCTTCGTTCGCCACCTGGTGGCGCTGTAATTTATCTTATAGTGTAGCGTATGATCAGTTTACTATATCTAGACTCCATGTTTGGGATAATAGTTGTCGCCATTCTCTCGTTTATATTGGTTTAAAGGATTTTAGTGGACACCCTGTATAAGTGTTGCATATAAAGAGAGTTTTAAATTCATTTTATACTTTAAAAAATTCAGAATTACATAGGTAATTACAGACAAAATACTCTACATAGACATACTGTAGATAGTCATTCTGTAATAGATTGTCATAAGTATTCTTGGCTTCATAGGGAAAAAACTTCATCTAAAATAGATTCCCGGGGATCGAACGATATTAGGAAACAAAATACTTCATATTGCATTAGTATGCCAAGGGCAGAAAACTCTAGCTGATTCACTACTAATTTCGTTTAGTTTAGTAATTGAATGTAAAATTTTGCCATTTATTTTCGGAAACATGTAAGGAATATCCGAAATCTTAGCTGTCAACAATATGAATCTTTTTTGAAATCACAATTTTGGTAATTTGAATCATAATGTGTGTATTATCTGAGATATTGGATTCAATGCATCATTTTGGGATATATGAGAAATACTTCGCGCCTTTTTAATTAGTAATTTTTTTATTCTTGGTGGAGGCAAAGCAATTGAATGCTAGATGACATGGCAAATCTTTGTACGACTCGTTTTAAAGAATATGTGAAGACAAATTAACAGAAGTTTACACTCACAGCGAATCTCTTAAAATCTGGTTTCGAATTTGGAATTTTGGGCCATTTACGATTACTTTGGTTGATCATTCATAATTACTTCACGCATGCTCACTCCAATTCATTTGATGAGTGCGTTACTAGAATACGCCACAAGTCCACCCCTTCCACAACTCTCCTTTTCCAATCGCATTCAGGAAACACAAAATTTAAACGATGCTATGAAAATGAACAGACAGAATATTGGCACGGACTAGATTTCCAATCTTTCAATCCACACTATGCCATTTCTGGCCAGCTTTTTGGAAAAAGAATGGATTTTAGATGGGCACCCATGATGGAGATGTATGAACACACATTGAGCGTGCACAATAAAAAATGCATCATTTTGCATAAATGTGAGTCTACACTCAGCTATTTGTAAGATTCCAGTAAGTCACGCATGCGATGAAAGAGGGGACAATAGCAAGTTCTTGTCTTTACGGAAGAAGTACTTGCTACTGTACAGTTTCCGCGTATGCGTGGTCTTACTGGATGGATTGTAACTGGTTGATTGTAAAACCTGATTAAATATGCCAAAAAGTCGAAAGCGGAACCAATTATTTTAAATGTATAGATACATGTATACAAAATTTAAATAGCATTCTTTTGTAGTCACTAAACTAATACGTTATAAGAAATCTCCAGATATTTTCGACAGTTACTTAACTTTACCAGAATATTTCATTACTCGAAGCTGGTCCCTAATAACCGGATAATATCCATATATAACGCAGATACATTCGGATAATAACCGGATATATAAATGTATGATTCAGTCCAGGCAGAAGAGTTCCAGAAAAAAATACTGGTCTCTCAGAAAGAAAAGGGAACAGATTCATCAAGGGAGAAAAAAAAGAAGAGAGTTCGTCAATTACTGGGAGAGAGGAAGGCCTCGCCACCTCCCTGTAATAGAGGTCGGCGAGTCAATGCTCGGTCAATTGACGCCGAGGAGGGGCGCGCTCGACCCTGGAAAGTCGTTAGAATGAATTCTGTAGAGACGCCACTGTTGCAATGGATAGCTCTAAGAATGTTTGTAGTACTAAAATTATTGTTGTTGAGTGAAGTGAAGCCATCAAATTTCTGTTCATTCATAAAAAATTGTTTTAGATGTAATGGAGGATTGTATTTTTAAGAAATAGTTAAGTTTCTTTTTAAGTTTAACTATAATAAAAGTGTGTTATATGATGGGAATATATAACTTCGATAAAAAATGTTATTATAACTAATCATAATATATAAAATGTAAACAATATCATTTTGTAGATATCAGTTTGCTGAGGCATTTTTATTCTAGAAAGATTTGAGAGATTTCTCCATCCATTATTAAACGTTTAAAGAGACGAAATCTCATAATGATAATCACAACTGTATATAATATAGTATACTTCCAAACTTCGAATTATTAGTTTTTTTCCCCTTTGTTTTATTTCTCCTATACTAATCTATACTACTATTATAAATATGAAAGTTTCGATGGATAGATAGATGGATGGATGTTTGTTAGTCAATCACGTCAGAACGGCTGAACGGAATGAGATGAAATTTAGCACAGAGGTAGATTATAGTCTGGAATAGGATATAGGCTGCTATTTATTCCGTTTAATTGAGTGGTTAATTGTTTATTAATTAAAAACTAACTTTCTCGCCAAAAATCTGAGGTCAAATCCCGCCAAAAATGAATAAGGCTTTAGTTTTTTCCCCCACGCTAATCAGATTAGACTTAATGTGTTTTCGACCGAATATTTCAAACGATTCTATTTATTTTCTTAGTGTTTGATGCATTTAAAATGAAACAATGTTAATGAATCGATCTTTCGGATTTATTCTGAAGTACTTTTAAATTAAAATAAAACATGAATTAAGGAAATTGAAAATCTCTCATTTGTATTGCGTTACCCCAACTGGCGTAGAAAATTTACGCATTTGCGTTACGCCAGCTGGCGTGGAAAATTCACGCATGCACAGTGTGATCTGATTGTTGACAACTTTGTTTTCATTTTAAATTAAGGTTTAAAAATTATGTGTATTATACTGTTGTAGCTATCTCAATCTCGATCGATAAATAAAATAGACTTGACTTGATTTTAAAGAAACACGGACTTGATTTGCTGATTTGTTTTATTTCAGGTATTCTATGGAAATAAATTGTTTTTCGATTAGTTGAATGCTTTTATAATTAAATTGTATTCATATCTATACTACTATTATAAATGTGAAAGGTTGGATGGGGGGATGGATGTTTGTTAGTCAATCACGCCAGAACGGCTGAACAGAATTGGATGAAATTTAGCTGAAAGATAGATTATAGTCTGGAATAGGACATAGGCTACTATTTATTCCGTTTAATTGAGTGGTCAATTGTTTATTAATTAAAAACTAACTTTTCCGCCAAAAATCGCCAAATGAGTAAAGCTTAAGGGTCCCCCCTCAGGCCAATGAGATTAGGCTTAACATGATTTTGACTATTATTTCAAACGATTCTGTTTATTTTCTTAGTGTTCGATACATTTAAAATTAAACATTGTTAATGAATCGATCTTTCGGATTCATTTTGAAGTACTTTTGAATTAAAATAAAACAGAGTAAAGGAAATTAAAAATTTATAATCTATATTGTGTTACCCCAACTGACTTAGAAAATTCATACATTTGTGTTGCTCCAATTGGCGTTGAAAATTCACACATGCGCAGGAGTAACAAAAAATAAAGCCATTGATGCTATAAATTCCGATCTATTTCCACGCGTACGAAGTCGCGGGTAAAAGCTCGTTATGTATAAAAAATACTGCAATCCACAAAAAAATTCAAACTCGATATTTCGATGAATCTCCAAATTTCAGCCTTTTCTTGGTTCAAAAAAAAAAAAAACAATACATTTTTGGAATTATGTATAGTTGTCTCTCTATGAACAATTCAACTCAAAAGAGCTTAGAAGAGGATGGATGAATTTTGGTTAATGCGCTTTATATTAAATTTGCAGATTCTTATCGAGCTTTCAACGAAATCCATTCAGAAGAAGTCTCTCTGTCCGCTTGTCGGAGTACAAACTACAAAACGAAAAGAGCTACACCGATAAAACTTGGTTCACGTGTTTATCGTTTAAAGTATATATCAGTGCCAAATTTGGAACAAATTCCGTCAACGGGTTGTTTGTATATCGGTCATATTTCTTCATGAATTTAAACGTGAAATTACAAAAACACAAAAATTTAAACCAATGACATTTCATATGTGATCTCGTGATTACAATTGTGGTTCAATTCAAATTTTGCTTTCAAACGATTGGAAAAAATATTTCAAAAATACACATTCGGTACCTTAATCTTACCAGTAAGATTGATTAATCATTATAAAGATAACACGCTAGATTCAATGAAAACATTACATTCATCCTTAAGATCGATCTTCCATAATTATTGCTCGCCAAGGGTATGCAGTTAAAACACGTTTTTTAACCCTTTAAAGGGCCATTTTTTTCTAGTAATATTGTATTAAAATGTTCTTATACTTGAAATTAGAATAAGAAAAAGGATTTATTTAGCTTATTAGATAAATTTAATTTGATTCATTAATTAATTTGGTTAATTAATAATTAAGTGACAAACCAAGACACATCATTTTGTGTGAGATAAAGAACAGCAGCATCTAAGTTTCTGTCTTTCTAAAAAAAATTGTCAGCACTTATGCCAACCTACATAATTTCATACACAGATTGATAAATTTGGTGGGAAGCATACTTCCCACGGCCTTAGAAAGGGCTAAACTATATTACAAACAACACAGCTCTTATGTGTAGAAATAACCAGCGGCAGTGGTCTCTCTGTAACTTTCTCGCATATTCACCAACAAATATCTCATACTCCTTCCTCTGTATCAAATGGTGAACCTTCAGTTAGGCCAAGAATTACATGTATGTCATTGGTGAATTATAGTTACGAAATATAGATTTTTGACATGAATTTAGCATTTTTGCTGATTTCATTTTGGGAATATATATTTTCGACGACTTTTTTGCTTTTACATGCAAGGGAAGGTACAGATCGACAGTCAACCGTTTGAACGGCATTTGGTTCAAAATTTGATAAGAATGTACATTTTAGATGCTAAAACTGCGTATAAATTTTTTTTCTACTTAACTCCTTCGGTTTTGTTGTTATCGAGTTCACTTATACACGAACAGATAGGCAGATAGTCTTCCGGTAAATGGATTTCCGGAACATTTGATAAAAATCTACACATTTGGTCATAATTCCATGCACTAGATACTAGACGTCTATCTCACGTTTTTAATAAATGTGTTCACAGACATATAGGATGGCCGGAATGGCCTGGTTGGTAAAGCGCTGAATTCGCTTCACTTAGGTTGCGAGTTCGAACCCCGCCAGCCGAAGATTCCTCGCATGCTTGGTGGTTGATGCGCGTAACAATCTGTCGTGGTCACAAAGTCCTCCAAGTCGAGAGTAATATCACTGGGGGTACTGGATCAGGAGTAATCGTTCTCTGATTCAGGTCTAAATTACGATCTGGGGAAGAGTGAATGAAATGCGTGAATGCCCCATGAAAAAGGGTTGTGACGTGTGTGTAGCTAAGTCGTTCTCTTGGCCCTAGATGGCGTTATTATAAAAGCAAGAGACACTCCCCCACCGGCTAGATATTTTGACTTCCATTTTAGTTTAGTTATATTAACGTCCCGTTGTGTGGCAACACTAGGGCTATTTTGGGACGAACGTCGTCATTTTGAACCTTGGTCAGATAACGAGGAGACACCTGAGCTGGCACCCCCCCCCCCCTCTCCACACCAGCAAAAGGACGCTTGACCCCGACGGTTTAACGTTGTAATGATTCAGCTTCTTCCCTGCTTGACCATGGTGACGTTTCTTTTCCCACTCTCCATAATTAGCATCCAGACAGCAGTATCAGCAATGGCGACACCCTACCGAAGTGTAAGTGCTTCCAGAAGTGCCAGGTGGTCAACCCCCTTTAAAGTAAGGACATCTGGGCAATTAGTGCGAGTCCAGATAAGGGACCCCACCTGCATTGTATTTGAAACAGATGTAAACCTGCATTCTTTACATTATGGAGGGTGGCTCCCCAACGGATTCCCACGGTCGACGGTAGACCAGTGAAGTTGTTGCTGAACGACTATTGGATAACCGGGAAAATGGTCCGATGTGAATGAGGGTGGGAACAGGATAAAAGTGCGAGGAGATTGGAAGAGAGAAAAAGAATCGTGGACACTGAAGCAGAGAGCGGAGTGTCCGACTAGAATTCCACCCGAAAAGATTCGGTGGATCCCTGGAGCTACGCCTGGTTGCGAGAACGCTAAGAGTCGGCGAGCCGTTTCCTTGGAAGGTTTCTCCGAAAGTATTCGAGGAACTATCCTTGTTGTGTCAAATAAGAATCATTTAACCTAGAACTCATTTAATCTAGATGATGAACTGTAATTTTATGTAAATTAAGCTGTAAATAAAGAATTTGATCATAACGCTACCTTTTATTGGATAGAGACTTTACAACGTGCACCAAACCCGCTTACACGACGGTTCTACAGAGGAATCCGGTCTCGAACCTGAAACCTTCCGATACCGAAGCCGAGACCTTATCACCAGGTTACGGCGGCCTCCCAAAAAAAGAGCGAGATACTATGGAAGAGCGAGCACTTCCAACTCATTCTTACATCTTTGGATTTGGATCTCACTTTATCACTTCTCGAAGGTTTTATAACATCTAACATTTTGTCTGGCCTGCTACTCTGCTCACGGTACTAGCGCATAGGTTCAAGAGAGCAAGAAATTGGATTTCATCAACATTGCACCCTACCCTTTTGTAGGCAAAAGAAAAAAAAATTGAAGAGATTAAAAATACTAAAAGCTGTTGAAGAAAAGATTATCAGAAATTTCCCAGTCCACGATAATTAGATACAACTTTTTAGTGTTTTGAATCACCTATTAAAAATTCATGATCGTATATTACTCTGAAATTGAAAATGCGGATGAATGTTAATTAAGAGATGGAAAACCTATCAGCATAATGCATAAAATACATAACACACAATGCATGTATCAACTATTTACTTGTGCACCGAATTAAAATAAAACTAACAACCCGATACATGAGTTCGCAAAAAAAGAAGTTATGATTTGTGACAGACATCTATAATTCAAAATTATATTACTTGAGTTTGTTGTGTTTGTTTGTTTGTGTTTTAATGGCGCAAGAACCATATTTGGTGATACTGCACCAAGCAAACGGTAAAATCACAGCTGATTATAAAATGTGTGACAGTACAATTATAACATGAGTATAAACAAATGAAAATGTGAAGCAATGAGACAATGCAAAACACAAAAGGCAAAAAGTGCTAAATGCAAGTATAAAGCAAGGCGTTGGGCCGGAGGCAATGACGTGTTTAGACCGCTCATTGAGCGGCAATATTGTGTTGATCGTTCTAATATTTAGGATGGCAGATCTTGTAGTAATCAATATATTACTTGGGAAAAAGAAGGAAATTTTAGCCATGATACCTTCTTCATTTGGCATCATGAAAGTAATAATTTCCAATCACTTGGATACCCCAATTGCTCACGATGCATTTCAACAGTGCTATGATATTTTCGCGATATAATGCAACATTTAGAATATTGGCCATTTCGTATAAATATCATATATTTTCTCATATAATGGAGAAAGTTGAAAAGGCTATCGAAAATTGTCATCAGTTTAAGATCTTTTATGGTTCATAGTTAATTGAATAACTTCATTTGACACCACTTTAATAACTGAAGATTTGGCAGTGCAAAACTTAATGATGTCTATTAATTTTAAAAATTTAAAAAGTTAAAAAATTAGCAATATGAATAGTATTGAAAATCGTCATCATTTCAAGATTAGTTATGATTTCCAATTGATTGAATAGTTTCATTTAGGACTACTATAATAACTGAAAGTTTGGCATTGCAAAACTTAATGTTGCCTTATAATCAGAAAAAAAAAAAATTTTAAAGTTATAATAATTAACAATCTGAATACGTTTTTGAATTGATTTATATTTCACGATGAGCCAAAAAATATTCACTCAAGTCACTAATTATGTGCAGGCAAATAATAAAAATCGAATATCACATGTTACAAATTCTACATCCCCGAAAGATAATGTCATTTATTGCCACCCAAGCCGCCAAGAGATTGGGTCTGCTTTCTTTTCCTGGCATGTTACTGATTAACACCCTGACTCTGGATGTTGCAGTTTCTGCAAGGTTTTACAAGTACCTTGTGTTCTGAGCATAGGACTCTATGATTTCTGATTTAATATTTCAAGAACTAGGCTTGCCTGAGCTGGGTCTCGATAGCGATGATTGGTCTAAATAATATCAAAATTAAGAACTGCCTATCTGGAACATAAGCAATGTATAAGTTATCAAAGCACCAGCAGAGCTTAAAAGGAGACCTTTCTTAAAGTGAAAGAGCCCAGAAGCTGTTAAAACCAGAGGCTGTTTTATGCTGAGATATTGGATGAGAATTTCGCCACACTCTTTGGTTTCTTTCCATGACTGCAGCTGAAACGCAAAATCTCTTACTTTACGTTTTAATTCCACGTCGGTACTGCTCACGCGGGAAGCGAAATATATGGTGATGAAAAAGCTAACTCCTTGCAACGCTCCTAATATGATGTATTCATAATCAATTGCCGATGAAGATTTAGTTTTGATTCTCAAAAAAGCAGAGCACAAGACAAACAGTTGAGTAAACTGAGAAGACAGTAACCAGAAGATTTGCAAGGACAGTGCTGATTCAGTCAATGCAATCAACTTGTGGAGAAAGTCATAATCTTGAATAAAGCACTGAGCTGCACTTTGAATGTTAAATGTTTGTTTCGAGGAGATTAGCTGTTCAGCACTTTGTTTAATGAATTCACTCAGAATAAAACACAGCTGGATGTAAAATAAGGTCAGAAGCAGGGTGATGACATGCTTGATCATTCGGGTGCATATGAAATAACTTGTTGCCACAAAAAATTTCACCCGAAAACTTGGAGATAAATCGCTTTTGTATAATATGGTTCGAGACCATGCATCTGTCTCTCCTTTTATAGAATAAAATCTATAAATTGTTCTTCCGAAAAATATTGCACAAATAAACAAAAATGCCAAGGCAAGAGAGTTTATTAAAAGTCTACATTTAGTAAGCGCAATTCTTCTGTTTTTACTTGTTTGTTCTGAGCTTTTAATGACTTTTAACAGGTGTTTCACATTCGATCGTCTTAGATATAAAGAACACCAGTTTGCAGCAATTAAGAATTCCCTGGCGATTAAAGTAGTGTAGAATTTGAAACAGAAGATGTCACAATCCTCATATCCAATGTCTTTTACATATACTAGCAACATGGATCCAAAAGATATAAATCTAAGAGAAACTGAGGCCACGTGCAGAAAGTAAAAGATTCTTCTCTGATCACTCTCGCCAGTTCCTGGAATTCCTAAACAATATAAAATTGAAATAAGAATGTAAGAATCTTCCATCTTTTTCTTGATTGAATCCAACAATGCTTTACCAAACATTTTCAGATTTAACACTGCTTAAATCAAAGGAAAAATATTTTCAAAACAGTCAAAATTGTGCAATATTTTAAATCAGTTTTTCAGATCTTGAGCGAGAAGGAAATATAGCATAAATTTCGATTTTTTTTATATATAATAAAATTAATCTAAGATTTTAATATATATTATTTAATGAGGTTTTATTAAACATTTTTTCCGTCTAGTGAATGGATTCATGCAGATTTTTGTTGTCTTAATTATATCCAGTGAAATTAACGATAATGCTTCTATAACGTTGCGAGTGAAAAATGTCCGTGACAAAAGGATACGAAGTACGATCTGGTACAATGTTCATAAAACTAACTTCATTAAGTAATCTCTTTTGTATGGCATTATAGAACAATTTTGTAAAGTGGTAAACAATTAAAGTGGGAACAGTTTTGTAAATTATCTATTGAAAAATTATCAAGGAAAAAAACACCCCCAAATATTTCAGAATTGGATGAATATTTTGTTAGAATTTTTGATTGCTATGTTGCATTTGCAATGCATCATGATTTTTCGCAAAAAAGGGGAAAAAACAGAGTGAACGGCATTCAGACCATCGATTTTAAATCCAACAAAAGGATTGCAGTAAAAACATCCACTCAAATTGTAATGAATACTTTTTGTTAAAAAATTCTGCCAGTGATAATTTTGCCTTTCAAATTAATACAAAATAAGTAATCCTTTTATGATAAAAAATCTTTTCAGTAGATATTGACTGTTCATTTAATCTACTATGATTTTAAAAGCAAATTGGCAAATAATTACCAAAATGCATTAGAAAATAATTTCCTTTAAAAAAAAAGAAACCCATCGAATGTAGACAATACATATAAAAAAAAAGAAGCTTCAAATCTGCAGCTCCGCTTTTATTCTAATTCAGTTATTTTTTTCTAGAAGTAAAATTTAAATAGAAAATGAAATTTTCTATTAGTATAAATGGGAGAAATGGGTTTAAATTTTACAAATACAGATGAAAAGCTTGTTATCTAACCGCAGTACAAAATTATGATATCCGTTCGAAAGTAGCCATAATGTTATTGCAAGACGAGACTTTAATACAATCAAACTGAACCGCAAATTAAAATTTAATTATTCTATGTTTTTATCTTCTGAAAGCTCGATTTAGAGAAAATATCTCGTTAATATTTAAAAAAATTTGTCCTTTCTTCAGCTGCTACTAAAAGTAGAGATGCTTAAAATTTTCATTTGTTTAGAGTATTTTTACAAGCACTTGACGCATTTAAGATTTTGTTTTGGCCTCCATATATTTGATAAAAAATTTGTTTTTTCTTTTTACTTTCTTGTATACAAAGTATAAAATAGAAACAATAATAATAGTCAAAAAATCCAACTTCGAGATTTTAACAAATCGCCATATTCGGTGTTTTCTTGAGTCTGAAAAAAACATTTTAACATGTTGTCCTTTTCAGTATCCTGAGACTATTACCACTTTTCGATGATATTACTTCGCTAAGTGGTGAAATGCAGAAGGATCAGTGCATTTAGAATTCTTCGTCATTCTTTGATCTTGATTTCAGCCCCATTTGATACTTTTTCGATCAGTTATTATCTCATGTCGAATCTGATCGTACTTTTTTATTTTAACTCAAAATTCCATATTGATTGCTTATACGGTAATTTCAAGTGGCAAAAAAAGCTTTCGGGAGTGGTACAAAGAATATTTTAAATAAAAGTATTATATGTGACCGAGATTATCTATCATAATTAATTTCAAATTTTGCCAAAAGAATTCATTCACACATAAAAAAAGGAAATATTTTAACAAAAAAAAAATATTATTTTGTAAAAGAAGTGAAATATCGAATTTTAATAACAAGAATCTTCCATTTATTCATCAGAATTTAATGTTTAGGCCTCTTATCGTAAATAAAAATTATTCTAAAGTAGTTTATTGTGAATTAGAATTTTTTTCCCTGCAAAATTTATGAGTTATTCGTAATTGTTTAGCTTTCGAAGTCCGCGTTCACTTTATTGTTAAATATAAACATGTCCTTTTTCCATCTCTCATCTCACAGCTATTTTGATTAAATAAATGCATCCTGTTGCAAGCGTAAAAGCGTGGAAGGTTTTCGAATCCGTAAATAAACGTTACGTCCATTTATTTGCAAACAAGATAACTCAAAAAACGCATTGAGTTAAATGTCTGAAATTTGGAATCGATCTTTGTATCACATTTGATCTTTGTAGTTTCGATCAAATTTGAACGAAATCCATTTCCAAGAAGTCTGTTTATCTAACAGGTCCAAGAACAAGTAAACATTACAGCTACAAAACTTAAAGAACTAGATGAATAAAATTTGGTACACAGGTTTAGATCTAAAGTATAGGTTCGTATAAATTTCGAACTAAATCCATACAAACCTAATACAAAATTCTCTAAGAAAGAGCTAAAATTTTAATCTAATATTATGTTTTGTGTGAACTATTTAAGCCTAAATTCCCGCATATTTTTTGGAATTAAAGAAGTATACATTTGTTCTAATTCTCTGGTCTCTTTCAAATAGAAATGAACCACGAAAAGGAACGGAAGACCAACTATCGTTTTGAAAGCACTTTGCTAAAAGAATCACAGCTTGAATTCTATAGCGAGATCAGTAGGGTACAGATTCCATGAATATAAAGCAGCGATGAATCTTCATGAAAATCCGTTGCCACTTAATAAACACGGAGTAAATGTTAATCATTACTGCGAAAAAAGCGCACAGAGAACTCGCCTTTTTCATTAAATCGCAAAGGCGAACATTTGCGACCATACGTTAAAGCGAAAAGTTGCATTAAAAATAATTGTAACATTAACTATGTAATGACCTTATTTGCTACATTTACTTTATTAAATTCATGATACAATTAAATAACTTTAGTATTTAGAATATATATATATATAAAGTTATTTATTTCGTGTATTTCGGTAGCGGCTCTAACCATTAGGTTCGAATTTTATATTTAAATATAATTTTGCTTTTTAAATTTATCTATTTAGTTGTCTTTTTTGTAAAAACGCGATTTTACACAAACAAAAACATTTTTTGTAATTTACTATCAGATCCTTTTTCTATCTGCTCTCATGCTGTCAATGTCATATAGCGTTATCTTGAACCCGATTTCACCATGGTAAAAAGTGAGCGTAAGCTCAAAAATAGAAGTTATGATAGATAAACTGTAAAATGAATACTATAATACAACAGATTGTTTCAAATAACATGTTAAACTAAGTACATGCGTGATTTTTTTTATTTAAATTACCAGTTCATGTGTAGGTAAGATTGGAAAATATTCATATGTAATCAGTATGTGATTCGTATCGAAATATTTCCCACCAAAAGACTCCATTTTACAAGAAAATAAAAAGCCGAGCGAAGCTGCATGACATTAAAAAACGTAGGAATAATTTCTTTGATAAATAGAAATATAAATGTCCAAAAATACATAAATGAAATACGTGAGCCTAAATTGAAGCCGTTCTCTCATGATCTTTTCCAAGACAATCAGTCATTTATATTTCAACAAGATTCGCTAATGTGTGCAAAAAGTGGTTTTAAGATAATCACATTCCTTTACTGGAATTTAATAATTCCTTAAAGGAGTAAAATAAAGACTAGTAAATGAATTGATTATTCTTCCTGGAATAATCAATTTCTTTACAAAACTGTAACCCGATCGAAAGTTTATGGAAGCGGCTGAAGAAACTTGAGCGTGAGCAACAACTTATCAAGAAAAACCCTGTTAATCGAAGCAATAATTAAATTCTTAGTTTCACATTATAACAGCTGATGAACTTTTAAAGTTAGTTCATTCCATGAGAAGGCGTTTTAAGGCCGTAATCAAAGATAAAGGTTAACCAATTTAGTAGCATTGTCAGATTGTTTGTAAATTACCATTTTTTTTTTCTATAAGTTTTTTTTTTTTTTTTTTTTTTTTTTTTATAATTTATATCGCAATAAAATGTCTTGCATAAAAATTATTCCAGTAATATCTCGAATAATTATAGTTTCAACCATATATAATTTTTTGGTATTACTTTTTAAAAAAACTTAGTGTTCTGAACCCTCAAACATCAAAAGATTTTCCCTAAAGATTTCTATAATTTTGGCCACCGTTATGTGGCATTAATGCCATGTTGCAATCGTCAAAATATTCTAACTCTAAATTTTGACAAATCTCCACGTTTGAAACCACCATAAGTCCGAAAAGCACACTTGTGGAATTATGTAAATTTATTTGTGAACACGATACCACAAAAACACCTTGAGCTATACAGATGAAATTCGGTAAATGGTCTTTATTTAATTACTCAGAATGAATGATTTAAATATATAAAATTTGATATGTGTGATTCTGTGATTACAACTGTTGTCCTGTGTCAGATTTTGGTTTCAATTGGTCGGAAAAAAAGGCGTCCAAAATACACATTCGGTGCTCTGGTGCTTGTGTTTTAATCGAATCAAAACGATTGATTTCCAAAAATCGTACACTGATAGGCTGTTTCGTAGTTATTGCTCGCCAATGTCTTGCGGTTTATAATACACTGGTACAAATGTTTTATATGCCAGCTTTTAAGTGTAAATACATATATTTTCAAAGACTGGTTTAAATATCGTACATCATTAAACTTTTATTGATTTTAAAACTGTCCTTTTTAGTGTAAGGTCACGTAACTTTACTGAGTCGATTTACTACCGATGAGGGAAATCTAGTCAGCTATGGCGACCAGCTGGTTCACCGACGATATTTGCTACAGTTGACTTCAGTTAAATATAACTTCATGTTTATGATTGATTGTGTTTATTTGTTAGATGTAACTGCATGTTTATGATTCTCTTAAACTGTCAGATATTAAAAAAAATATATTATTTTAATTTCTTCTGCATGCTTTGTTTATTGTGTACATATATCTTTCCAGTTTATACTAGCTGTTGTCCCCATTATTGTACAAAATTGTTTTATACTTTTTGTGCGATATGAAGTATTAAAGTATAAATATTTCTTCAACGACACTGGTTTAAATATTGTAGGATGTATCGTTTAACTTTCATTGATTCATTTGTTAATGTAAGACCAAATGGCATCACTGAGTCCTTTTTCTACCGATAAGGAAGATCTAGCTGCCTTTGGTAACCAGCTGTTCCGCCAGGAATATTGGTGACACAATTTTATTTAAATCATACAGACATAACTTCTTGTCCGTGATTTTGGTAAATTATCAGACATTTAAACTGTGTTATTTTAATTGTCTGATATATGCTCCAATCATTAGATACATGAACTTTTCTAATGGATATCAATCCCATGACGTCATAGCATTATTAATAACTTAAATGTCTGGTTCATCTCTCTTCTAAATTTCTCAGTATTATACCTTTGATTTTTCTATTCGTCTCGAAACTCTACAGATATTAAACAAAATCCTTCTTCATTTTCCACCAACGAAAAAAAAGAAAAAAGAGATTAGATAGTTGATGAAAAAATGAAAATAGCTTGAACTTCAGGGTAACAATATAATCTATTGTTAGATATTAGGCAAAAAAATATTTTTTAAATATTTCCGAAGTTCAGGAAAAATTTTCACGATTATTAAACTGCTATCATTAACCTTTCAGTGCATCGTGTAACCATTTTGCTGCATGTTTTAATTTCCATTTATAAATTTCACATGGCTATTCCAAAGGGAAACAATGAATGTTTGGAATGTTTGAACGAATGATGAATATTCTTTTTTTAAGTGCTTTTTGAGAAAAAGTTGTAGAAAAGTTCGATAGATTATAATAGCGGAGTAGTGGAAAAAGGAGAGTTCTGGCACAGTTTGACCTCAGTTGACCCCGGCCGAAATGGTGATAGCGAAACCCCTTCTCTGCACCCCCCCCCCCACCTCCCCAATCCCTTCGAAGACAGATAAGGCTTATCTTTCTTTTAGGACTTTGATGATTTTTGGAGTGTTTTTGATTTTTGGAACTTAGAATTTTTTCAGAATAAACTAATTACTAATTATTTTTTGTTTCTTCTCGAATTTAAATTCTGCTTTTCAGGAATACCTTTAGATTTTATTCATTGAATGAAAATCTTTGATTAATTCTCATGAAAGCTGTTTTATTGATTATATAAGGCTTTATTTTCCTTTATTTTTTTTATTTATTTATTTTAATACTGTGATAAAATTTGAATTCAATAGGATTGAATAGAAGTATTATTCAATGGAATAGAAATTTTAAATAATGAAATTTCATTATTTTTTTCATAATCTGTTTTAAAGAAAATGTTAATATTTTATCCATTTGATATACATAATATATATTTCAAAATATATTAGCTTTAATTAATTTTTCTAATCTGATTCAATTGACTCTTCATGTTGAATATAAATTTTCCAATGACAAAGGTTATGATGAAATATTCCTTTAATAAAATATAGAAGTGATCCTTTAAGAAATTCTTTTAATGGTTAAGCATTTCTTAGATATTGAAATTCAACCCGAAATATTAATTTTCTAATGATTTAGAAACATTCTAAATTGAATTTTTTTAAAGCTTAAAATTGTCCAAATCATTTTATCAAATAAATCTTAAAAGCGATACCTCTCACATTTTAATTTCTTAAATGAAGATTAATGTGCTTATAGATATATAAGTCTACCTTCAATCATAAAAGTATATTCTAGATGTAATGCCTATATTAGCCAAGACACATAGAGACTATCTTTCGAAATGTTATGATAAAAGAGTTGTATTTTATCTCGTGCACATAGTTTTCTGCGTCAC
This sequence comes from Argiope bruennichi, assembly GCF_947563725.1. Classification (NCBI taxonomy): domain Eukaryota; kingdom Metazoa; phylum Arthropoda; class Arachnida; order Araneae; family Araneidae; genus Argiope; species Argiope bruennichi. Next base: position 18,461,191 of record NC_079157.1, on the reverse strand, counting down.
TGAATATTTTATCGTAAAAATTTAGTGAATCTTCGACAGTACACACTTTTAACCTAGATAATTCAATTTTATAAGGATTTTTTTTTCCTGACTTCGAATTTTTACAGCAGTATGAAAAGATTTCTAGAAATAGAGTTAACGTTTCATATATTTAAATTCCATTTTTTCCCCTTTATGATCGTGAATATTTTTAATGTGTTTTTTTAAAAAAAATATTATAACTGAATTAATTTTTTTCCACTTCTATGAAAAGTTTGCCTAGAAAAATCCTCATAAAAGCTATTTTTTTTTTAATTTCAAATCAGTTTTATAAGGAATTTTTCTTTCAATTTATCAGCTTTGATTGAATTTTAAGTTCTGATTCAAATTTACTCTTTGCATTGAACATAATTTTTCCAATGAAAAGGCGTTGAGTGAGTATTTCTTCAATAAAATAAAAGACTTATCATGAAAAGAAATATCTTAGATGTGAATAAGTTTTACTTAGATAATGAAAGTAAACTCGAATTCTTAATTTTCTATCGATTTCAGTATGAACACAACACGAAATTAATTTAAACTTCACCGCTGCAAGTGAAAAAAAAAATTTAGTTAGAGAAATAGATTTTATTTTAGCGATTTTTCAAGAATTAGTTTTTTTATGAGGATTTATTCTTCTAGTTTGTTAGCTTTGACTAATTTTTCTTGCAAGTCTCAAATTCTCTCTATTGTATTAACATAATCTTTCAGTAACAAAACTGATGCCAGCGTAAATCGTCAATAAAATATAAAAGTAATTATATTATAACTTCTTGCGTATGAATAATTGTTTTCTTGCATAATGAAATTTGTTGAAATTAAAATAAGAATTTCATCCTTTTATTAATTCAAGCATAACAAAACTGTGCACTATTTTTAAAGTTCAAGGCTGTTGATGAAAAATTCTTTCGACTTAGAGAAACAGACTTCACTCTTTCGTTACAAGATTGCGTTATTATCTTAATCTTTAAAAATTTTAAACATTTCTAGCGGAAATGCTAAAAGTTAAATATATTACTAATCGAGTTTTAATTCCTTAAAATAGATCAATGCGCTAACAGATACATCGATTTATCTTCAGTAATAGCAACCATCAAACCATTTATTTTATATTCAATGCATATTTTGTCCACGCACTTGAACTGGAAGCAGATTACTTACAATTTTTGCAAAAATTAACAATAAAAGGATTGTATTTTAATCCGTGTCCGCGTTTACTGGAGTACTTCTTTGCCGATTATTTTATCTTCAAAAGGTAATCTTTATGCCAAAGAAGTCAAAATGTCTTATCGAACACTGGTCTTGGCGATTACGAAGTCGCTGACCATAGTATTAAATTATAACAACTTAGAATTAGGTTGGAAAGACAAAATTTATAAAATATTACTCGTGGTGAAATATATCAAAATAAACGAATTAGAAATTTAATATATTTTATGTTTAATCTCATTTAGTTTTAGTTTATTAGTTTTCACATTTAGTTTTATTAGTTTCTAGATATTTGTTTCAGCATTAAAAAAAAAAATGATTATTTCCGATTTTTCTTTTCTTTTCTGTAACATTTTCTTTTCTTTCTTTTTTTCTTTTTTAAATTTTTGATATCTAATCCGAGAAATGAAAGTCTATTGCTCGGAGATTTTTTCTTCTTATTTTTAACAGGAATCTGTTTTTCCCAGTAATCTGTAATGTCCCAGTTTTCCTATTCTGTAAAATTTCGTTTTAAAAAAGTAAGATCAATCTGAAAAGAGATTCTTCTAGCTTTAAAGAAAAAACGGAGTAGAAAGAATTTGTTATTAATTTTCGATGCTTAATCCTTTTCCGAAAAATCGATCAGTATCATTTTGATGTATAACGAAATTTATCAACTTTACCTCAGTATATTCTCATCCATACACTTCTAAAACTTTCAATCGCTTTCACAAAATTTCATTAATTTCCGCTAATATTAACGATCATTCGCCTAAATATTACCGCACAAACCAAAAATTAGAGATTTTTTTTTAAGTCTTTGATTATTTAATTTCGTTTTAAGTTGAAACTTTTATCGATATTTTAAAAATGTAATGCATTAATTGAATCTCATCTTTTCTCAGGTTTTAATTCTATATGCATATATCAGATCTATGAATTTACTATCATTCATGCTTCCCATAAAAGAATATTTTATATATGATGAGGATATTAATTCTTTTCATAAGCTGGAAATTCATAAGTTATATTCATAAGTCAAAGAACTTCTCAATATCCATTCATACTTTTTCAAAATATCTGTATCTTTTGGTTTCGAACATTAAAAGTTCTCATCGCTGAATGTTAAAAACTAACAATTACAACCCCTCAGCCATGAAGACTTAGACAGACAGCTTAAAATTTGCTTCAAATATGATAGAAAAGATTTTTAAAAAAAATGCATGTTACAACTCTTTCCGGTGATTACTTGTTTACTTTAGTGTTCACCGTTTATTTTCATCAAAATGGAATATTCGATCATATATTACTTGTCATCATGATAATTTTTATCATGCATTCTTTCACATGAATAATGCGTTGAAATCCCGACATCTTACTAATGTATAGATGCCAACTTAACGAAAGAGGAACAAAGACCCCAGCACATTCAATATATGAAAAAAAAAAAAACCCCAAATCACTTATGTTTGGTGATTTCTTTCAAAAAAGTTTTATTCGAATGTCGAAATGCTCCTCATATTCCTTGGGAAATGGGATTCGCCGACATATCTATGGTTTTGTCAACCTTATTGGCGAAATTTCTATCCTTCAAAAGAAAGATCTCATCAAAGATGTCTTTTGATATGTCTACAATATAAAAACAGACAAATTGAGTCATGAACTAGGAAACAAACATAATCTTTAAGAAAACTTTGCCATTCTATTTATTGAATTAAATTTTTGGTAACAGGCCTTATTCAGAAAAATGTGCAGATGTTAAACAAATGATTCATTTCTTTTTAATAATATTATTTTGAATATGTTAGCAAATACATCCGAGACGTGTATTGTCTAGGATTCAATGCCCTTGTCAGTAAATAAAAGTTGTTTCTTATAAATACGACTATGTTTAGCGATAGATAATATATACATATATATATATAAATTATCTATCTTGAAAAGTTTGTAATAGAAAATATATATATATATATATATATATATATATATATATTCACTCTGCTATACGTTTTTCATCATGAAAAATTAGTTAGTGTTTATGCATTTATTACTTTATATAAATACAAGAAACTTGCTTTATCATCCTTTTAACCTTAATGGAAAATGAATGTGGAAACAATTTCTATAATTTCAGAAATTCCTGAATATTTAATCGGTTTTATAGAAAAAGTTAACATTGTTTGTGTCAAATAATTGCATTCGTATATTTTCTACAAAACCGACGAATGGAAAAGAAAACACTAAGTTTTTGGTAATCACACATAATTATTTGGAAAAATACGCATACATTCTTTCCAAATACGCTATACCTTTGAAAGATGAACTTAACGAAAAAAAATTACGGAAGCATTAGGAGTAGAATGATATATTTGAATATTCAAATTCAAAAGAGACCATATGTTTTACTAGAAAGTATTCAGTCCGCTTGAATATTCCTCAGTATAAGTTTGTAAAATGTGATGTGTATACAAGACATTTAGGTTGTCAGAATTCGAATATTTCGCAGATAATAATTAATGGTAATGGGCAGTTACATGATACCAACATAAAAAATTCTTATTATCTAAATCACTTGAAAGATTTTAGTGGATAAGTAATGAAAGTATATATATATATATATATGTACAAAATATTTTTTCCCATTTTTTTCCTTTGTTGTCCATCGTATCTTGAAGTTCTTATTCTTAAAACGTACTTTCATTACTTCTCCACTAAAATCTTTCAAGTGTTTTAGATAATAAGAATTTTTTATGTTGGTATCATGTAACTGCCCATTACCATTAATTATTATCTGCGAAATATTCGAATTCTGACAACCTAAATGTCTTGTATACACATCACATTTTACAAACTTATACTGAGGAATATTCAAGCGGACTGAATACTTTCTAGTAAAACATATGGTCTCTTTTGAATTTGAATATTCAAATATATCATTCTACTCCTAATGCTTCCGTAATTTTTTTTCGTTAAGTTCATCTTTCAAAGGTATAGCGTATTTGGAAAGAATGTATGCGTATTTTTCCAAATAATTATGTGTGATTACCAAAAACTTAGTGTTTTCTTTTCCATTCGTCGGTTTTGTAGAAAATATACGAATGCAATTATTTGACACAAACAATGTTAACTTTTTCTATAAAACCGATTAAATATTCAGGAATTTCTGAAATTATAGAAATTGTTTCCACATTCATTTTCCATTAAGGTTAAAAGGATGATAAAGCAAGTTTCTTGTATTTATATAAAGTAATAAATGCATAAACACTAACTAATTTTTCATGATGAAAAACGTATAGCAGAGTGAATATATATATATATATATATATATATATATATATATATATATTCTATTACAAACTTTTCAAGATAGATAATTTATATATATATGTATATATTATCTATCGCTAAACATAGTCGTATTTATAAGAAACAACTTTTATTTACTGACAAGGGCATTGAATCCTAGACAATACACGTCTCGGATGTATTTGCTAACATATTCAAAATAATATTATTAAAAAGAAATGAATCATTTGTTTAACATCTGCACATTTTTCTGAATAAGGCCTGTTACCAAAAATTTAATTCAATAAATAGAATGGCAAAGTTTTCTTAAAGATTATGTTTGTTTCCTAGTTCATGACTCAATTTGTCTGTTTTTATATTGTAGACATATCAAAAGACATCTTTGATGAGATCTTTCTTTTGAAGGATAGAAATTTCGCCAATAAGGTTGACAAAACCATAGATATGTCGGCGAATCCCATTTCCCAAGGAATATGAGGAGCATTTCGACATTCGAATAAAACTTTTTTGAAAGAAATCACCAAACATAAGTGATTTGGGGTTTTTTTTTTTTTCATATATTGAATGTGCTGGGGTCTTTGTTCCTCTTTCGTTAAGTTGGCATCTATACATTAGTAAGATGTCGGGATTTCAACGCATTATTCATGTGAAAGAATGCATGATAAAAATTATCATGATGACAAGTAATATATGATCGAATATTCCATTTTGATGAAAATAAACGGTGAACACTAAAGTAAACAAGTAATCACCGGAAAGAGTTGTAACATGCATTTTTTTTAAAAATCTTTTCTATCATATTTGAAGCAAATTTTAAGCTGTCTGTCTAAGTCTTCATGGCTGAGGGGTTGTAATTGTTAGTTTTTAACATTCAGCGATGAGAACTTTTAATGTTCGAAACCAAAAGATACAGATATTTTGAAAAAGTATGAATGGATATTGAGAAGTTCTTTGACTTATGAATATAACTTATGAATTTCCAGCTTATGAAAAGAATTAATATCCTCATCATATATAAAATATTCTTTTATGGGAAGCATGAATGATAGTAAATTCATAGATCTGATATATGCATATAGAATTAAAACCTGAGAAAAGATGAGATTCAATTAATGCATTACATTTTTAAAATATCGATAAAAGTTTCAACTTAAAACGAAATTAAATAATCAAAGACTTAAAAAAAAATCTCTAATTTTTGGTTTGTGCGGTAATATTTAGGCGAATGATCGTTAATATTAGCGGAAATTAATGAAATTTTGTGAAAGCGATTGAAAGTTTTAGAAGTGTATGGATGAGAATATACTGAGGTAAAGTTGATAAATTTCGTTATACATCAAAATGATACTGATCGATTTTTCGGAAAAGGATTAAGCATCGAAAATTAATAACAAATTCTTTCTACTCCGTTTTTTCTTTAAAGCTAGAAGAATCTCTTTTCAGATTGATCTTACTTTTTTAAAACGAAATTTTACAGAATAGGAAAACTGGGACATTACAGATTACTGGGAAAAACAGATTCCTGTTAAAAATAAGAAGAAAAAATCTCCGAGCAATAGACTTTCATTTCTCGGATTAGATATCAAAAATTTAAAAAAGAAAAAAAGAAAGAAAAGAAAATGTTACAGAAAAGAAAAGAAAAATCGGAAATAATCATTTTTTTTTTTAATGCTGAAACAAATATCTAGAAACTAATAAAACTAAATGTGAAAACTAATAAACTAAAACTAAATGAGATTAAACATAAAATATATTAAATTTCTAATTCGTTTATTTTGATATATTTCACCACGAGTAATATTTTATAAATTTTGTCTTTCCAACCTAATTCTAAGTTGTTATAATTTAATACTATGGTCAGCGACTTCGTAATCGCCAAGACCAGTGTTCGATAAGACATTTTGACTTCTTTGGCATAAAGATTACCTTTTGAAGATAAAATAATCGGCAAAGAAGTACTCCAGTAAACGCGGACACGGATTAAAATACAATCCTTTTATTGTTAATTTTTGCAAAAATTGTAAGTAATCTGCTTCCAGTGCAAGTGCGTGGACAAAATATGCATTGAATATAAAATAAATGGTTTGATGGTTGCTATTACTGAAGATAAATCGATGTATCTGTTAGCGCATTGATCTATTTTAAGGAATTAAAACTCGATTAGTAATATATTTAACTTTTAGCATTTCCGCTAGAAATGTTTAAAATTTTTAAAGATTAAGATAATAACGCAATCTTGTAACGAAAGAGTGAAGTCTGTTTCTCTAAGTCGAAAGAATTTTTCATCAACAGCCTTGAACTTTAAAAAATAGTGCACAGTTTTGTTATGCTTGAATTAATAAAAGGATGAAATTCTTATTTTAATTTCAACAAATTTCATTATGCAAGAAAACAATTATTCATACGCAAGAAGTTATAATATAATTACTTTTATATTTTATTGACGATTTACGCTGGCATCAGTTTTGTTACTGAAAGATTATGTTAATACAATAGAGAGAATTTGAGACTTGCAAGAAAAATTAGTCAAAGCTAACAAACTAGAAGAATAAATCCTCATAAAAAAACTAATTCTTGAAAAATCGCTAAAATAAAATCTATTTCTCTAACTAAATTTTTTTTTTCACTTGCAGCGGTGAAGTTTAAATTAATTTCGTGTTGTGTTCATACTGAAATCGATAGAAAATTAAGAATTCGAGTTTACTTTCATTATCTAAGTAAAACTTATTCACATCTAAGATATTTCTTTTCATGATAAGTCTTTTATTTTATTGAAGAAATACTCACTCAACGCCTTTTCATTGGAAAAATTATGTTCAATGCAAAGAGTAAATTTGAATCAGAACTTAAAATTCAATCAAAGCTGATAAATTGAAAGAAAAATTCCTTATAAAACTGATTTGAAATTAAAAAAAAAATAGCTTTTATGAGGATTTTTCTAGGCAAACTTTTCATAGAAGTGGAAAAAAATTAATTCAGTTATAATATTTTTTTTAAAAAAACACATTAAAAATATTCACGATCATAAAGGGGAAAAAATGGAATTTAAATATATGAAACGTTAACTCTATTTCTAGAAATCTTTTCATACTGCTGTAAAAATTCGAAGTCAGGAAAAAAAAATCCTTATAAAATTGAATTATCTAGGTTAAAAGTGTGTACTGTCGAAGATTCACTAAATTTTTACGATAAAATATTCAGTGACGCAGAAAACTATGTGCACGAGATAAAATATAACTCTTTTATCATAACATTTCGAAAGATAGTCTCTATGTGTCTTGGCTAATATAGGCATTACATCTAGAATATACTTTTATGATTGAAGGTAGACTTATATATCTATAAGCACATTAATCTTCATTTAAGAAATTAAAATGTGAGAGGTATCGCTTTTAAGATTTATTTGATAAAATGATTTGGACAATTTTAAGCTTTAAAAAAATTCAATTTAGAATGTTTCTAAATCATTAGAAAATTAATATTTCGGGTTGAATTTCAATATCTAAGAAATGCTTAACCATTAAAAGAATTTCTTAAAGGATCACTTCTATATTTTATTAAAGGAATATTTCATCATAACCTTTGTCATTGGAAAATTTATATTCAACATGAAGAGTCAATTGAATCAGATTAGAAAAATTAATTAAAGCTAATATATTTTGAAATATATATTATGTATATCAAATGGATAAAATATTAACATTTTCTTTAAAACAGATTATGAAAAAAATAATGAAATTTCATTATTTAAAATTTCTATTCCATTGAATAATACTTCTATTCAATCCTATTGAATTCAAATTTTATCACAGTATTAAAATAAATAAATAAAAAAAATAAAGGAAAATAAAGCCTTATATAATCAATAAAACAGCTTTCATGAGAATTAATCAAAGATTTTCATTCAATGAATAAAATCTAAAGGTATTCCTGAAAAGCAGAATTTAAATTCGAGAAGAAACAAAAAATAATTAGTAATTAGTTTATTCTGAAAAAATTCTAAGTTCCAAAAATCAAAAACACTCCAAAAATCATCAAAGTCCTAAAAGAAAGATAAGCCTTATCTGTCTTCGAAGGGATTGGGGAGGTGGGGGGGGGGTGCAGAGAAGGGGTTTCGCTATCACCATTTCGGCCGGGGTCAACTGAGGTCAAACTGTGCCAGAACTCTCCTTTTTCCACTACTTAGCGGTATTAGAATAAGATTTAAATTGGAAACTTTCATTTTTATTGCAGAATTGATATAATATGATTTGTGTCACTGGGATATTGTTTAATTTATAATGTAGCCATCTGGTAAATTTTAATTTTTTAAAAAAAATTTCATGAAAAAAAAAATTTGTAAGAATTTTCTTAAATTATATGCATCTCTTCAAAACACACATTTTTTTTTTTTTTTTGCAAAAAATAAAAAGCCATGCACTGTAGGGTTAAAAGGACAATTTTTTAAAAATTTGAAACTGTAAAATTTGTTTTTGTGCGATAATATTTCGGAAGTTATTGCAGAAAAACTCCAAAATTCAGCTTCATTTTTGATTAATTAAAATTTTAATTAAAAATTAAAAAAATCGCTCCAAAGTGCACATTAACACCTTCCGAAGTACATTATGTGCCAAATTTAGTAGCTGTAGACCAAACGGTTTGATTTATAGAACACACATAAACGCACATGCATCCTTATTATTAATAGAGAGAGAGAGATTCATTTATGCGTCTTATCATTAAAAGTTGTTTTATGTCATTTCCAGCAACGGCAACGTCGTGATGTTTCGGAGTTCCGCGATGTGACAAAGTGGTCGCAAACACTTCCACATCATAATTTGGAATAGGCATGTTTTAAAAAATTTTTTAATTAAATGAAACTAGTTTAAAACAGCGCATAAAGCTCTAACGTCGTGAAATTTGGTAAAATTGTTAAACTAATATTCTTATAATATAATTATTAATATAAAATATTATTTTCATTATTTATGGGGGAAATGGAACTTTTATGGAATTACTTTGCATGTGCTTTTTGTTATGGGGACTGAATTAACTATTTTGATTAGTTATTTTCGAAAAAGATCCAGAAATTTCATGAGTAAAGCTCATCGTAGCTGTCTAGGGACGAAACAGGAATAATTTTGGGAGATTTTAATTAACCAAATTGGTAACAGAGTTAGGAAATTCTCAGTCTTTTTATGGGTGGAAAATTAGCATAAATATTGACATTTGCAGCTCTAGGTCTTTTCCTAGAAGTGTGCACAATCGGATCATATGCTTGCATCTGAAGTAACTCGTTACGAATCCGGGGTAATTTTTCGAAGAACAAATGTTCTTTAATAAATTCCAAAACAGGTTCAATTTGGAAGTCATCATGAATTATTTTCCTTCTGATGTATCATTGTGCTTTAACCATATTCACTCTGGTACATCAGAAGGAAAATACTTCATGATGATCTCCAAACTGAACATGTTTCGGAACTTATTTGAAAAATACTTAAAGGTTTCTTTACTGTACTTGAAAATAACCTAAATAATCAACCATGTACTGCCACGAATGAAGCAAGACAAAACCAGGTTGCATTAAAAATCTTCACTCTGGTACATCAGAAAGAAAATACTTCACAATGATCTCCAAATTGAACCTTTTCGGTACTTATTTGAAAATACATAAAGGTTTCTTTACTGTACTTGAAAATAACCTAAATAATCAACCATGTACTGCCACGAATGAAGCAAGACAAAAACAGGGTGCATTAACTATCTTCACTCTGGTACATCAGAAGGAAAATACTTCATGATGATTTCCAAATTGAATATGTTTCGGAATTTATTTGAAAAATACATAAAGGTTTCTTTACTGTTATTGTAAATAACCTAAATAATTAACCATGTACCGCCACGAATGAAGCAAGACAAAACCAGGGTGCATTAACCATCTTCACTCTGGTACATCAAAAAGAAAATACTTCATGATAATCACCAAATTGAATAAGTTTCGGAATTTATTTGAAAAATACATAAAGGTTTCTTTACTGAAGTTGTAAATAACCTAAATAATTAACCATGTACCGCCACGAATGAAGCAAGACAAAACCAGGGTGCATTAACCATCTTCACTCTGGTACATCAGAAGGAAAATACTTCATGATAATCTCCAAATTGAATAAGTTTCGGAATTTATTTGAAAAATACATAAAGGTTTCTTTACTATACATGTAAATAACCTAAATAATTAACCATGTACCGCCACGAATGAAGCAAGACAAAACCAGGGTGCATTAACCATCTTCACTCTGGTACATCAGAAGGAAAATACTTCATGATAATCTCCAAATTGAATAAGTTTCGGAATTTATTTGAAAAATACATAAAGGTTTCTTTACTATACATGTAAATAACCTAAATAATTAACCATGTACCGCCACGAATGAAGCAAGACAAAACCAGGGTGCATTAACCATCTTCACTCTGGTACATCAGAAGGAAAATACTTCATGATAATCTCCAAATTGAATAAGTTTCGGAATTTATTTGAAAAATACATAAAGGTTTCTTTACTATACATGTAAATAACCTAAATAATTAACCATGTACCGCCACGAATGAAGCAAGACAAAACCAGGGTGCATTAACCATCTTCACTCTGGTACATCAGAAGGAAAATACTTCATGATAATCTCCAAATTGAATAAGTTTCGGAATTTATTTGAAAAATACATAAAGGTTTCTTTACTGTTATTGTAAATAACCTAAATAATTAACCATGTACTGCCACGAATGAAGCAAGACAAAACCAGGGTGCATTAACCATCTTCACTCTGGTACATCAGAAGGAAAATACTTCATGATAATCTCCAAATTGAATAAGTTTCGGAATTTATTTGAAAAATACATAAAGGTTTCTTTACTGTTATTGTAAATAACCTAAATAATTAACCATGTACCGCCACGAATGAAGCAAGACAAAACCAGGGTGCATTAACCATCTTCACTCTGGTACATCAAAAAGAAAATACTTCATGATAATCACCAAATTGAATAAGTTTCGGAATTTATTTGAAAAATACATAAAGGTTTCTTTACTGAAGTTGTAAATAACCTAAATAATTAACCATGTACCGCCACGAATGAAGCAAGACAAAACCAGGGTGCATTAACCATCTTCACTCTGGTACATCAGAAGGAAAATACTTCATGATAATCTCCAAATTGAATAAGTTTCGGAATTTATTTGAAAAATACATAAAGGTTTCTTTACTATACATGTAAATAACCTAAATAATTAACCATGTACCGCCACGAATGAAGCAAGACAAAACCAGGGTGCATTAACCATCTTCACTCTGGTACATCAGAAGGAAAATACTTCATGATAATCTCCAAATTGAATAAGTTTCGGAATTTATTTGAAAAATACATAAAGGTTTCTTTACTGTTATTGTAAATAACCTAAATAATTAACCATGTACCGCCACGAATGAAGCAAGACAAAACCAGGGTGCATTAACCATCTTCACTCTGGTACATCAAAAAGAAAATACTTCATGATAATCACCAAATTGAATAAGTTTCGGAATTTATTTGAAAAATACATAAAGGTTTCTTTACTGAAGTTGTAAATAACCTAAATAATTAACCATGTACCGCCACGAATGAAGCAAGACAAAACCAGGGTGCATTAACCATCTTCACTCTGGTACATCAGAAGGAAAATACTTCATGATAATCTCCAAATTGAATAAGTTTCGGAGTTTATTTGAAAAATACATAAAGGTTTCTTTACTGAAGTTGTAAATAACCTAAATAATTAATCATGTACCGGCAACGAATAAAATAAGAAAAAACAAAGTTAGCAAAAATATATAAATAATTCAAAAATTCGTGACGCGACTTGAGGAAAGTTTGCTGGTGCTTATTTTCGACAAAAGCTAGCAATTTAGACACTCGAGAGTGTTACTTGGAACCGCTTATCCAATTTAGAGTGATACGTCAATTACTCGACCGTTGAGCGGTGACAATAGGCCTGTTGAGGAAATGAGAAAATGACAGAGCGCAGAGGGAAAAAAAGATTCTTTTTAACAATCGCTCTCACAGAATCGCAACTTTTTATCTGCTTCTCTTTCTAGACATTGCTTTCGGAGTTCTTAAACTCGGTCTATTGCATTATATATTAGCCGCCTTTGGAGACCAGTTTGTTCGCCCGGATTATTAACTTATTAGACTGTTAAATTATAAATATGGAATGCATTTCTTTAAAAAAAAATTCACTTAGTTATTTAATACTACTAAAACACACGAATTCAGTTAAAACAATTTACTGAAATTTCCAAAGCGTATATATAACGAAATAAAAGCGGAAGTGAAAATCCTACTATGGATTGTATGATTGGCAAAAGCAGATACTTGAATGTTTTGATGGAGAATTTGAATCCTGTAAAAACATTGTTTCTGAGAGTGCAGCAAACTGAATTAAAAATAATTAAAGTGAAGCGAAAAATTGTATGATAATGAAATTTATGTCATTAAAAAGGGTTCTTTTTTAGTCTTAAGATAAAACAAAAAATTCGTTTTATAAGATAATTGTTTCGGAAGATATGAGCATCAATTTCCGAAGGCAAATCGTAGCGATTATATTTTATGTTGTTTGAGTAAAGGAAAATGTTGTTGAAAAAAATAAAGATGTCTAAATTTTTATGCAGCTCTTTTGCCGTATTTGTCATATTTAGAAAAATAATTTTCTTTAATCTTCATTGCTCTAACAATTATAACAGAAAAATTTTCATTACTAAGAAATTTCATCTCTTTAGAGTATTCAAAATGACCCAAAAAATAGGAATAATATTTATTTTTTAAGCTATTGCAATTAGAGATTTACTACTAATTGTAAAGTTTCATGAAATAAGGTACCCAAATAAATGGAAATACCATCTTCTTTTTCTTCTATAGAGCGACATAATAAAATGTTACAAAAATGTAATTTTTATACGGTCCTCTTTGTGGGAAAATGGCAATGAGTCAAACGATTTTCTTGCATTATGAGAATACAAAGTTTCATGCTTCTATTAGTAAAATCTACTGATATATTAAAAGGCAAATTACTGACTTAAACCATTTTTTATACCTATGACCAGTATCTGAAAGAGACTTTTGTAGCAATTTTCAAAGGTGATATTCATAACACTAAAAAAAATTATTAAAAGAGCAGGAGCAAAAAACAACGCACTTATTTTCATTCAGTTTTAAAAAATGATAAGGTAAAACATTATTTTAAGTGCTTAAAAACCTCCCCAAATGGACATCTTCGGCACCTACACAAAGTTGTATTCTTTGAACAACGCTTGCACATTCGCAATTGGGTTCATCACTTGTGACTTAAAGACAGGCATTCAGCATTCGTCAGCAAAGCTCTACGGACAATGCATTGCCAAATTCAATTCATTCCTAAGTTCAGATATAATGTTAATCAAAATTAACTCAATATATCGGTTCCCATTCAGCATACTGCTGTACAAAATGGAACCAACCAAAGTTTTTCCTGAAAATGCGAGACTACACATTTACAGAAAATTGCCGTTCATGATGAACCTCTTGAACGAAGAATGGATTTTACTTTGCCAAAAGTGATAGTTTTGAAAATTAATATTTCCATATCGATTAAAGTAATATTGTTACCAATTTTACATCCACTTCCGTCGGGGTTCTTTTAAGATTTGATGGTCGATGTAAAAATAAACAATCCTTTAGTAGAAAAGCCGACGACTTTTATTAGACACGAAGGGACGAATACACAGAAACGATGAATATACAGACGACAAATATATATAGCTGAGACGAAGACAGGACGACACACAGGATTGCACACTAGAGCAAACAGTAGCTTACAAGTAGTAATAACAGCCACAGCACACAAAGCGGCCAGACAGAATTCAGCAGGAGAGGGAATCTTTGTAGATTCATTCTACGCTCACGTAGGTACCTCCAAACGGCTGAAATTCTCCACTGTCTCCTCGCTTTAGCTGTATCCAACTACCAATGAACTAGTACAAGACTGACTACTCCTCATAGGACTCGATGCTGCTTCCATAATAAACACAAGGACTGACTCAGCACACAGCTCAGTTCGGCACTCGCTTGATCTCCACACAGGTTTGTAACAATATTTATTTATCAAATTGTTTTTTTTTTTCAGTAGAAAAATTTGTTATTACTTTAAGTAGGGTCCAACTCAAATACTAGACGTCTATCGTGTAGTTGTCCATGTAAATCTTCTACCATGGACTCCACGAACATTGTACGAATGCTAATTACTGAGTTGAAATACTATTTGCACTATCAGTTTTGAAATACTGAATTCTGAACTGACTGCTCGTACATTAGCATGAAGGTAACTTTAAAAAATAAGCTAAAATATTAATTTCTTTATCATTTGTACAACGCCTCATCTTCTTCCTCCCTCCTTGCAGAAGTAAGGATCCTTAAACCTTGCCTTAAGGTTGTCGTTAAACATACAGCAAATACACTTCCTAAAAAGATGCCAGGAATTCAGAAACGACGTTTGTATTTTTCTAGAATGAGGCATTACAATTATATTTGCAAAAATTGGTCAGCATATCCAAATGTTCCTTTCATTCTGAAACATTTCATTCTGATCGAAAGTATGCAAGTGCGAGAAAATAATTTTATTTTCTCGTTCAACATTTCACATTTCTGTATTTCTCTGTATTGGAATATTTTGTCTTGAATGTATTGAATATCTCCTGTACTTCGTTCTCATTACGTACTGAAATATCTTGAATGTTCAATTTCTCAAATTTCTTTCCCGTTTTTTTATAAAGTCATTATTACAACTGTTGACCAATCGAAGGGAACAGACATTATGCGCGATTAGAAAATTTCTTTGAAGTCATGATGATTCGTGCGTGTGCGTGTATACAGGTAAATTTTGTAGATACAAATAAAAAACTTTGTGTAAGCATACATAAACATAGTAGTGGCATTTTTTAATTGGTACTTTTACACTATGGGGACATGTAAATATTATTTAATTTTTATACGTCCCCTATCCGTTATTTGGTTAATTTTATTAAATTATTTCTAACTTTTTTCTGTCAATTTTCACAGAAACAAAAATGCTTTCATACATTTAGTTCCTTAACCTTATTCATTGACATTTAGTAATTGCAAGTGTATATCTTGGTGTAATATGGTGTATCTTGGTGTTTGGGGAAATAAAAGTCAACTATTTTAAAACACCCTGTATTTTCTTATGATCATCTTTGAAGTAAGAGTGTACTGCTTTTGTTTTCTTTTTATTTCATAATTTGAAAATACAATTGTTTTCCTAAATAGAATTTTCTTCATAAAAATATATAAACGTTTCAAAAATGTGCATAAAAGCACAAGGCATGATAAAAAGAAAGAGCAATTAAGAAATGCCATTGATTAACAAAAATACTTATAAATAAATTTAATTTCTTCTTTATATGGGAAAAATAGATTAAAACCTCTGACCAATTTGCGTATTTTGCTCCATTGTTTGTAATTTACCGTTATTTTCATTGTGGATAGTTAGGATTTCTTCAAAATTTAAAAAATAGTACCTGCGGAAACCAAATTTCGCTCAGCACTTTTTTAAATCGTTAAATCCTGCCTTAAGGCTTCGTTTAAAGTTATAAGCGAAACCTCATTGAATTGCAACTCCTGGATCGAACATGAGAGAAACGCATAAGAATCCGGTGTCCTAACCACTATTCCATTTCTAATGCGCTTCTGCAGATCATGTATAGCCACATGTCAATATTTAGTTATAAAAGAATGGCGCGTGTGTGTGTAAAATCGCGCTTTTTTCAGTAAAGATAAACACATAGATAAATTTTTAAAAAATCTTATCTAAATTTGATCCAAATTGTTACAGCCGTTTCCGAGATATTTAAAGATTTACTGTGAACCAAAATTATTCTAAATTCTCCCTTTGATCAAGGACTCACTCACTGCTCTTTATATAGTACTCTTAATAGATATTAAATCCTTCTTATGTATGGTGGTAACTCATATAAAAAATCTATAAAAAGCAAAAAGAAATAATAATCAATAGTATGGAACACAATAGTGTTAAAACTCTAATGATAAAAGTGTTCGAATTCTTCACCTCATATGCGTACTTCCGCAATATAACTGTGACCATTGAAAAAAAATTAAGGAACTTACGTGCAGGGCATTGAAATCGTATCATATTCATCAAGGAGTTCAGAACTGTCAAAAGAGTATCTTGATAGATACATAGTATAAAAGCTGCATTGGTATGTTAAGCTGAAGTTGTTTTTTTTTCTTTGATTCTTTAAACACCTACTTCCTTACAGAGGGGATGAAAATGGTTGAAATGGCGTGATGAAAACGATTAGAAGATGCTTCTGTTTAGGTTTCCTCACATGGGATGATAATTGTGAATTCAGGAGTATTTTTGTTCATAATTTTTTTTACGACACAGTAACAGGATTTTAGTTTAACCACTTAACTGTTTTCGACGAGTAGATACGTCATGGAGAAAGTACAACATTTTGTGTAATGACGAGTTTATTCGTCAGTAGTGACAATTTGCAAAGTTTAACCAGTTAACTGTTTTCGATGAGTAGATACGCCATGGAGAAAGTACAACATTTTGTGTAATGACGAGTTTATTCGTCAGTAGTGACAATTTGCAAAGTTTAACCAGTTAACTGTTTTCGATGAGTAGATACGCCATGGAGAAAGTACAACATTTTGTGTAATGCCGAGTTTATTCGTCAGTAGTGACAATTTGCAAAGTTTAACCAGTTAACTGTTTTCGACGAGTAGATACGTCATGGAGAAAGCACAACATTTTGTGTAATGACGAGTTTATTCGTCAGCAGTGACAATTTGCAGTTTGAATTACAATTTTAGCAAAAACTCAAACATATTCGTTAATTTCAAGATGTTTATAGTATTTTGAGGCCAAGTCGAAATTAGAGGAACAAATAAGATTAATAATCATTATTATTAAAAAAAAACCCATCATGTAATATGAATTATTTTTCTTCCATGTATCGCCGTGTTGTATTAGTCATTCCAGAAGCAATTAGGCAACCATGAATTGCTTTAGACCATCAGATAGATGGCGCGCCTGTTAATAAAAACCGGGATGAGGATCTTTTTGTACCATGCTCGGCAGAATACCATTCTCTAACAGCAAATTAAAATAAATTAAGTTTTATGCGTCTCTTCGTTCATATGCAAAAAATGTATGTTAAGTTAAATAAATAAATGTGATTATTGAAATAAAAAAATTCATTGCATTATAACATAATTTTATATCACAGATACTCTGTGTTTGAGAAGTACACTCGTCATCACTAAATTTTTGCGACACAATTTAGATACGCAATTTCTGAAGAGGTCGAAGCAGTTAAGTAGTTGAGTAACGTTTGTTCTGTAGTGATATACAAAGCTGAAAACTGAAGAAAAAAAAATGCATGAAAATATTTACATTTCAAGCAACGTTGATATATCAGCTAGTTAATAAAATCTTTGAATTATATTTATTACTAAGCCACCATTGGCGCCCAGTTAGTTCACAGAGATTAATGTTTGCTAAAAATGTTAAATATTTTGTGTAACAAGGTCTTAATGGCTTTCCCAGCGAATTACTTTTATGCTTCAAATTTTGATAGAAGTATAACTTGTACTATTTTAGAAACTTTACACCATTTTGTCCATTTTGCTATTTAATTCTCCAATTTTCATTTTGCTATATATTTCCCTAATTTGCTATATATTTCCTTTTTATACATTCCATTAAATCACAGGGAAGAACAGAAGTATACAAAAATTTGTGCGGCAAAAAAGTTTCCGCCTTACTTCATTCTGAAATTTATCTTTAATTGTAAGTACAATAAATTTCCAAAATCTAATTAAAAACAAACCTTTTCCTGATAATTACTAAACATGGGGAAAAAAAGTAGAATTTTCTTATTTTCATCATCATCAATGACAAAAAAGAAGAGATGAAATATCAGTAACAACAATAAAACCGATTTGAGTTTTACTTCAACAATGAAATGCATTATTGTAAAATAGGTTTAAAATATTTTTAACTGCTTAACTGTTTTGCCTGTATGCTATACGTACATCGATTTATCGAATTTTGATAGTCGTAAGCAAAAAATAAACCATTCATAACGATTAAAATTCAATATTTAAAATTACTTCGAATACATAGATAAGTCAAGTATTCAATGGATTTCCATTTGAATCAAAATAAGAAAATATTCCCAAAATAAAAGGTGTCATTCTATTATATATTAAAGAAAATAAAACCGTTAAGTGGTTAAAATTAATTAAATATAAAAAATATATCTCAAGAAATTGGCATTTAACTAGTTTTTATCAAAAATTTCAAAATAATGGAAATAATCTCAAATTTATTTTTGCTTTTAATAGATATCGAAATAAGATCTTCACAAATGGCAAGATGATGTAAATACAATAAATTGACTGTGTTAACTAATTCTATTTAAATAAAATATTCGCGTAAACTTCAATTGCAGCATTTGAGCTGACGTTATAAATCGAATTCAGAGTTAAGAAGTTTTTCCTTCGTTATAAACTCTAGTAAACATTGTAATTCGTGTTCAAGTGAAAAACAAGATTTTTGAGTGACTTTAACAAGATGCTATTGTAGAAGCTAGATGGACCGGTTCCAGTTGTATTCTAAACTCTTGGTCTTTTTTGCCTTTCTCGTACAATAGATTTCGAGTTTTCAGAGAATGTCAGTTAAGTCAAAAAACTTCGAGTGAAAAGCAAAATAATAAGTGAATAATCATTGCGAACGAAAGAGAAGTCATATGACTGAGACACATAAAGAGTAGAACACAAAAGGAGCATCCACTGCTAATAGCAGACCAATACAACTAAAAATCACCTCAAAGCATAAACATGCTCTTTCTAAGACGGATTTTACAAGAAATTGAGTTTAATAGCTAGTGACCAACAAGAATTTTTTTTCTCGCATACAAAGTGCAAAGAAAATATTGTAATCGTTAAGATTTTGACAATATACCAAGTTTCAGATCTCACGGAGTCTACAAAATACATTTTTGTCATTATGACAATCAACTTGTGAATACGATATCTCAAAAATCCCTTGAACTTGATGGATAAATAGGGTATATGGACTTGAGACCAAATTTGTAAGTTGCTGTCAAATTTTGAACAAATTTCTGTCGGAGAAAGTCTCTGGTTGTTGAACTGGATGTGATCATATCAAATTTTGAACTGATATGGGAACTAGGTAACCATAAACTGCAAAAATCTAATTTGTCTGCCTGTGAACACGATATCTGAAAAATCCCTTGAGCTTGATGGACGAAATAGTATATATGGACTTGAGACCAAATTTGTAGGCTTCTATCAAATTTTGAACAAAATTCTGTCGGAGAAAGTCTCTGGCTGTTGAACTGGATGTGATCATATCAAATTTTGAACTGATATGCGAATTAGGTAACCATAAACTGCAAAGATCTAATTTGTCTGCCTGTGAACACGATATCTCAAAAATCCCTTGACCTTGATGAATGAAATAGGGTATATGGATTTGAGATCAAATTTGTAGGTTGATATCAAATTTTGAACGGAATTCTGTCAGAGGAAGACTTTAGCTGTTGAACTGAATGTGTAATTTTGAACTGATATGCGAACTAGGTAATCTTAAAATACAAAGATCTAATTTGTCTGCTTATGAAGACAATATATCAAAAATCCCTTGAGCTTGATGGATGAAATAGGGTATACGAACTTAAGATAAAATGTATAGGTTCCTATCAAATTTTGAACGGAATTCTGTCAGAGGAAGACTCTAGCTGTTGAACTAGACATGATCAAATCTAATTTTGAGCTAACATGTGAACTAGATAACCATAAGGTGCAGAGACAAGGAAAATAAAATGTGTACATAGAATTAGCATCCAAAATGCATAATTTTATTAAATTTTACAATGAATCCAAAATACATATTAGCATGTTAGATCCACGCTAAATAACAATATTTCGTGATTATTGCTGTTCTGTAAATATCATAATCTTAATCTGTTAATAGACATTTAGCAGACGATTCCTTTTCAGACATTTTATAACTGCTAATATTTTTATTTTCTTAAAATATTATTAAAAAGTAAAAGCAAACGATTTTTTCTCTGATAATCATATTTCGTTTATTTTTGTGTAATAGCTAATGATCAATTGTATACCTTCTGGAATCTGGCAATGTTTGTAAGATACGCTGTTATGTTGAAAGAATAAACAAGCCGATGGAATTCTAAATTGCTTGGAGTATTGTTTTAGTTGTACGAATTTAAGATGCTCTGCAAGCTATAGTCAGAAGCTTAAGAAAACGGGTAGTTTTCTAGAAAGCATGCAAAAATTGCTGTCCAATACCATGCAAAGCATTCACAGCTTTACCCGAGGTCCAAGTTTATGTGTGTGTGGGGGGGGGGGAGATAAGACCTTTTTTGAAGAATATACCAGAAAGTTTCGGAAAAATCACTCACGTTGGTTTAGATTCGCTGCAGTACAGAATATTACTGCGCCATCGAGATCTTACTACATTTTGCGAGAACGGATTTTAAAAATTTTTACAGAAGTGATTTTCAATAGCTTGAGTGTATAATAAGCGTGATGTTGTTATGCTATTTCTTCTTCTTAACTTAAAATATTTTTGTTTTATTTCTTAAATTAATCTTTCTTATTCTTTCTTTTCTTTCTTTCTTCTTTTATTTATTTTTTAACTTAAGAAACCATGTTGGAATGCACACATAATAGGAACGGAATAGGAATAAATGGAATGAACAGAGGAATAATTTCAAGGCTTTTCCACTTTTCATTCTCAGCTGATGTTTTCAATTAAAATTGTTCCATGTTCAGTTTCTATTCGAATAGCAGGTCCTTTTAAATTGTTCATTGTTCCGTTTATATTTTCAGAGCAAGGAATTAATTAATACAATTTATACATTAAACAAAAGAAGCCTTTTTTTAGAAAACAAAAACATTATAACCGTTTTTATTCCTTAACAAATATTATCTCAAAACTTTATTTATAGTAAAAATTATTGCAACATCAAAGCAAAACATCGAATCTATCACTCAATTTTCACTTCTTTCAAAACAGTTCTTTAATGAGCAAACGATTTTATTACTTTTCTATTTCGGTTCCACGATATTTTGTATCGAAATCGATTGTCAAGTGCATCAAAGACGACCGTTAGTTCTCCTCAAGGTTATTGCTTAAATATTGCATTGGCTGCGAACGATTGTTTTTTAAGCCCCAGGCAAGGACAGAGTAACCGACATGTCTTCCGCTCAGTGGGCTATTTTGCAAAACTCCAATTTTTTTCCCTCTTCTTCTTTTCTTTCTTTCTTTTTTTTTACAATCCTCATTTTTCTTTGAGAGGAACTACCTGTACTTAATTTGCTTCGTGGTGGCGTTTTCTATTTATTTTTATTACTTTTTTTTCCCTACTCTCGTAATTTGGGAGCTCTTCCTTTTTGAGTAATATCCGGGGGAAAAGTCTTTCTTCTTCAGAAATCTGAGCCCATTTCAAAAAGAATCGTCTTTAGAACCTACAATTATTTTAAAATTATTCTGCTGTTAATACGAGGATCGATGCATTGTGTAAAAGGAAGTTTTGTTCTATTCATGATCTATCTTGTTATTTTTTATTTAATAAAATGATTTGTCATTCTTAATTGTATTCTCTTTCGTAACAGCTATGAATCACTTGCTGTCTTTGGCACTTTTAATGGAAGTATTTCTTCATTTAGTGACTCAATTAATAAAAACTGACCACAAGCGTAATTCATTTCAATAAAAACCTGAAGACTAATTATAAAATAGAAGAAAACTAATGAGTAACGCTTCTTTTCTTTTAAAGTCTGTTTAATATTTAAATTCTACTTTTTTGTTTTCATCTTGTAATTTTTAAATATTTAATTTCAAGTAGGATTTATATAAAAACCCGACTTTTTGAAAAACCGGTTTTCGAATTCAATATTTCCAAAAAAAAAAAAAAAAAAAAAAAAAAACGGTTTTAGCCGCTTTTTGAATTTTTGTGAAAAAAAAAATAGAATAGGAAAAAAAAAATTTATAAAATAAAAAAAATTTAATTTATATAAAATAACAAAAAACAAAATCAATGTCAAAGTCAATATATATATATATATATATATATATGTAAACATTATTTTATGTGAAGCAGAATGCAGTTTCGAAGATAGTGAAGAGACTGTCGATTTCGTGACGTCGTTTTATTTCATTTTTGAGAAGCAGGCATTATGTACAAGCGGTGAGCTTGTACTCAAACAAAAATTTCAAATAATATTTATATTATTTTCACTAATTTTAATTTCTCCTAAGAAAATAGGATTTTAAAAAACATAAAATATCCACTGAACGGTAGTTAAGTCTTGTTCTTATTTTGAGCAGAATATTGCCTGAACTTGAAAATACTCGTTCTCTAGCTACTGAGCTTGGTTTTATAGCTTTTGACAAATATAAGTTTTTTGTTCTCTTATTTGTTGAAGAAAATAATGAAAATTCAAAAGTCATTATATTATTTTTAAAAATTTTGAAAAAACACGCATCTTTTTGATTTAATTCCGAAGCTCTTGATAAAGACATAATTTATGTCGAATCGTTGCGAAAAAAAATGGATTATTTTAACACCCTGTGTTTTATTTAAAATCCTACTAGACAAAAGTCAGAACTTTTTATTTTACATTAATTTTTGAAAGAAGAAATTTATATAATAAAATTAAAGTTTTAAAATGTAAAATAGAAAAAACAAAAATTAGAAACATACGTAATTTTTACCAAATAAAACAACTTTATATTTTTGTTTCTTGTTTTCACTTTACAGTATTAAGCGAACCTGTCGTGACTCGTGACGGATTGCACATATGTATATAAGCTAACATAAAATGAATCGGTTAGGCACGTCTTTTGCACAAGAATGCACACGCACTGGCCAACGGAACTCGCAACGTTGAAAAAATGTGTTTGCTAGCTGTTGCATAGAATGAATAGCAAATCAAATAATTTTAAAATTAATTTTTATATAATAATATGTATTCTTTAAAATGGTTTTCTAAATTAAAAAACCGGTTTTCAAATGTGACAAATTTACTTTAAAAAACCGGGTTTGAAAAACCGTCAAACCCTAATTTCAACATAAAATATTTTAATAGTAAAATATAGTGCCTAATTATCTTAACTTAAGAACAACACTAGTTGGCGTCAGATTTCACATGCACTAGTTTCCCATACACGACGGATCTAGAAAAAGTGGAATCTGGTTTCGAACCACTAGCCCTCCAGACTTAACGCCGCAACTTCACCATTAGCTTCCGGGGCCCAGCCAGTGTAAAGGAGGCACCTAAAAACGAAAATTACGCATAAATATTTGAATAATAAGAATTAAAAAAGCTATTAAGAGGGGTGCCATTTTATATTAATTTTGAATATTCACTTAATCTTTTAGCAAAAATCTTATCACCGAATATAATGCACTGTATCACTGTATATGTATTGTAGGCAGTGTTCCCTTGATTTAGTACTTATGTATTCTTTAATTAATCTATTAAAATCTTTCTGCACGAATAAAAGAAATATAAAATTTCATTTCGGTATTTAATTCTCTTATTCACTACAATTCAATTTACGTAGAAATTAGGATAGAACGTATGAAGCGGAAATTACATGAAGAAAACAATTTACTTTCCTTCTTGCTTAGGCCCTTATTAATAGAGATCTAAGGAGGAAGACTTCATCTGTATTCTATGCATGAAATAAAATCTGACATTTAATGCATTGTATCATTTCTTCTTCTTCCTTTGTTTCTTCACATATGATATTAGGCTTAGTTTTTTTTAATCAACATTTGATGTCTTTAATCTTCTTTAATTGTTTTTTATCCTATTTTCCTATTTGTAATTATGAAGACTACTTGAGATAATAATGTCTTTTTGGGCTATTACTCCGGTGCAAGAGAATATTCCCATTCGTGGGTGGTTCTCATATGGCCATTGTGGAACTGCAGCAACCCCATTATTTTCGATGAAAAAGTATAATTGTTAGTTTATTTAATTTCGCTCATAATATTTCATTTCGTGAAGATTATGATGCAAGTTCTTTCTTTCAGGCAGAAGGGCAAATTTAGGAAAAATAGTTCAGTTTTGTTTTCACATAGAAAAACTCTTCTATTAAGATAAATTTCTATCCAAGACCGGTTTTACTTTGTTGCAATGTACAATAACAATGCTTTTTTTTAAATCTAATTAAAAGGTACAATCCTAAAACCATTATAAAAGGCGTCTTAAACATTTCTCAACTCCATAAAAATGTTTGGCCTATCCTAATTTTGAAAATAAATAAGAGAAAGGGAAATATTTGATAACAAACCAGCTGGAGTAATCTCCAAAAAGCTTTCTCTCATACCTTCCAATAAACGGCTTATCCCCCTTCCTCCGCTTTATGTGGGTAAGGGTATTGTAGATATTTTGTGGATATTGTTGTAGATATTTTGTGGATATTGTTGTAGATATTTTGTTTGTATTGTTCTAAGTATTTTGTGGGTATTGTTGTAGATATTTTGTGGGTATTGTTGTAGATATTATGTATATTGTTGTAGATATTTTGTTTGTATTGTTGTAGATATTTTGTTTGTATTGTTGTAGGTATTTTGTGGGTATTGTTGTAGATATTATATGCATTATTGTAGATATTTTGTGGGTATTGTTGTAGATATTTTGTGGGTATTGTTGTAGATATTTTGTGGGTATTGTTGTAGATATTATGTGTATTATTGTATTTATTTTGTGGGTATTGTTGTAGATATTTTGTGGGTATTGTTGTAGATATTTTGTGGGTATTGTTGTAGATATTATGTGTATTATTGTAGATATTTTGTGGGGTATTGTTGTAGATATTATGCGTCTTATTGTAGATATTTTGTGGGTATTGTTGTAGATATTATGTGTATTATTGTAGGTATTTTGTGGGTATTTTTGTAGATATTATGTGTATTATTGTAGGTATTTTGTGGGTATTGTTGTAGATATTATGTGTATTATTGTAGATATTTTGTGGATATTGTTGTAGATATTTTGTGGGTATTGTTGTAGATATTTTGTGAATAATGTTGTAGGTATTTTGTGGGTATTGTTGTAGATATTTTGTGGGTATTGTTGTAGATATTATGTGTATTATTGTAGATATTTTGTGAGTATTGTTGTAAGTATTTTGTGGGTATTGTTGTAGATATTTTGTGGGTATTGTTGTAGATATTATGTGTATTATTGTAGGTATTTTGTGGGTATTGTTGTAGATATTTTGTGGGTATTGTTGTAGATATTATATGTATTATTGTAGATATTTTGTGGGTATTGTTGTATACCTTATGTAAGTTCGCAATTGCCTTGCATAGCATTGATGAGCAATAGCTACGAAATGTAGATTTTTTGGCGTGAATCGAGCATTTTTACTGAATCTATTTTGAAAATATTGTATTTTGAGCGCCATTTTGCCGATCGATTGATATTAAAATTTCGCACGAATCTAGAGTTGCAGTAACAAGGTAATATACCGAATTGCATTGATTTTAAGTCAGCGTTTACGAGTTATTGTATTTACATGTGTACAGGCCGATGGACGTTCAACCATTTCACGAATTTGGTTCAAAATTTGATAAGTATCATGTTGAAAATATATTTATTTTATTTCATTAATTAATTAAGATTTAAATTTAAATTAATAATATAGAAATTTATACAGAAAAGCATGGCTGCTAAGAGTGATATTATAAGCTGCAACACCCCTAAGTCTACAACAAATGAATCATTTCTCTCATCAGCTCCATAGATTTAAATATCCAGTTTAGAAACTGCTTGAGGTCCAATATGAGCAATCAACAACAATAACAAAAAAACTCTCGGAACCATATATCTTGAAACAGTTTTAATAAAATTATACAATAAATTTTAACAAAAAAAATTTCTCTCTGGGGATAGAATATATATTTTACTACTTATTTTAAAGAAGAACAATTACTCTTTTGTCAAAATATTTAATGATAATATCTAAATATACACACTTATTCTCTAATTGCAAGTACGTGATACTTTATCCAACAATAATTTCTTAGACTATATTTACTTGAAGCAGCATATATTAATATATCCATTTATTAATAAATATATAAATTGTCAAATATTCAGCAGAATAGAGGTTATGATATCGGTTTAATCTAAAGGATGACCCAATTTGGCATTATTTCTTACATATGTTACATTCTGCATTATTTATTACAAATGTTTTTTTAATCTTTCTTTTTTTAATAAATATTAAATAGTTAACTATTTCATCATTTTTGAATATAGTACACTCCCCAGTATCCGGTTCGCGACTATCCGGCCAAGTTTTCTTTTATCGTAGTTAAACGAGGAAGGCAAGGCGTTTATTAAAGTTGTCTATCATGTCATCTATTAAGGCCTTTTTCAAAACTTAAAAACTGTAAGTTTTGAGTCTTACCTCAGAGCTACTTTTTCATAGGTGTGTAATCATTTATCAGTGAAAAATAAAATCAGTTTAAGCGAATTTTCTTACAATTTACGTTAATGTTTTGTTTATGTTTCCTGCATTTGAAGTTAGGCATTAAGGAATTTATGCTAAAATATGAAGAGTTTATATCCTTTAACTTACTTTTTTTTCTAATAAATTCTTGAAACATGCAGTGCAGTATATAAATATATGTAAACTATCTGCACAGAGCCTTCTATTTTTAACTCGACGCATTACCTGCAACTGCTTCTATGATTCACATTCTTCACGGCTTAAGATAAATGGAAAGCACAGAATTCAATATAAAGTGAGAAAATAAGTATTATAACAGTTAGTTTTGCTATAAAAACTTCGTCTTCTGATATTGGTGGGGAAACAAAGGAACTCCGGCCTATCCGGCTTTTTTGTTATCCGGCAGTCCTTCTGCCACATTAGGCTGGATACTCGGGAGTGCACTGTACAGTACACTCCCGATTATCCGCGGAATTGGGTTGCGTGGCCGCCGCGGATAACAAAAATCGCGGATAATCCGAAAAAAGCTAAAAACGAGTATAGCAAAAG
Source organism: Argiope bruennichi (assembly GCF_947563725.1). Classification (NCBI taxonomy): domain Eukaryota; kingdom Metazoa; phylum Arthropoda; class Arachnida; order Araneae; family Araneidae; genus Argiope; species Argiope bruennichi. Next base: position 18,433,512 of record NC_079157.1, on the reverse strand, counting down.
AGAAAACAGTCATTCCAACTTTGAAAAATCGTTTTATGTACAATAAAACGTAAAATAAACAGCAGGAAATGTTTAATTAACGATTAATATTTTAGTATATCACTCAAAACTATTCTAAAATGCATTTTGTTAATGAAAACAGAAAAGTGCTTTGTACTTACGAGAGGCGTCAGTGATATACAGAAAAATTAATACATATGTACTGTTTTAATACTGTAATGTATTATGTAATTACAAAAGCATAACTGTAAAACTACACCTTTTTGAAGAAATCAGTCATTTGTGTTTTTGTCTTGCTTTGGAAGCATTTTCTCTTTGCTTGGAAGTAGAAAAAAAAAAAAAAAAAAAAAAAAAAACTTAGTGTGGGGCAGGCGCGGATAACCCGCCCGCGGATAATCGGGAGTCTACTGTATTTATTTTATTTTATTACAATAGACTACTCTCTCTGTGTTCTGACACATTTAAGACCGGACACCAGATGGATTAAAGAAAGTGTCCGGATTATACCGAATCATGTAGATATCATTAAATTATACAATGATACATTTTTCTGATAGCGAGACACCAACCAACAATTTGTTAGGGAGAAAATTGCTATGTGCAGATACTGAGTAGGGAAAAATCATGTACTAAAAGAGTGAAGGTTTCAAATTTAAACAAGAAAAAAGGGCTCAACATAAATTGATATGTTCCAATAGATGCATCACACTAGTGAAAGTGTCGGAATTACGAGTGTTAGATTAAAAAGAGTCTACTGAATTTACATTTTTTTTTTGGGGGGGGGGATTTTCCCGAAATTCTTACTGTGCTCCCGTGACCGAAGGCAAGGGGACCTTAGGCGCTTTGGGGACAATACTAAAATTAAATACGTTGAAAGGACAAAATGTTATGTGCCCGACAATCATTTACAATATGCTAAGCCAATCGAGATCCACCCTAACCAGCTCTCTAAAATGAAAGTCGGGCCGTGGTGGCCTGGTGGTAAGGCCTCGGATTGTGAGCCGTAGGGTTTCAGGTTCGTGACGCGATTCCACCGAATATCCGTCGTGTAAGGGGGTATGTTGCACGTTAAACACGACAGACCAAACACTCTCCCGCTGGTGTGGTGGTGGAGAGGGGTGCGAGCTCAGGTGTCGTCCTCGTCATCTGACCGCGGTTCAAAATGACGAGGTTTGTCCCAAAATAGCCCTAGTGTTGCTTCACAACGGGACGTTAATATAACTAAACTAAAATGGAAGTCAAAATATCTAGCTACATCACTAATACTTTTACTCACAAGCTCAGATCAATAGTAAAAACAATTATCTGCCATTCATAACTTTTGGAGGCCATTTTTAATCTACTAATAAACAGATTTTATGAATGAATTTGCTATTTTTTTTACGTTAGGCATAAGTGGTGGGGTGGGGGGTGGGGGTATCCACTCATCCAAAGGAAACAGACAGTCGTTATCGTCCTGTTCCTAGCTGACTTGAATCATCAGAGAGTCGGCCTTCGTGATTCTGCAAGCAACAGGAAGAGAAATTAGTCACAGGAGGCTAATTCTAATAAACGCAGGACGGTGGTTGAGCGCATAAACTGTAGAAATTGCTGCACGCTCTTTGATTGGCACTTATGTGGGATGATGCCATTTAGTTTAGATCGGGGTTTCTTAAACGTTTGCTGTTTGCGATCACGTTCCATCAAGGGGATCACGTTCCATGTCTGTTCTCCTGAAAGCTTTTTTGCGATCACAAAACAGAAAATACAAGCAGAGAAACGAAATCGTAACATGAATTATAATTTAGCTGTAGCAGTTGCTAACTTTTCTTCATGTAGTACTCCTTGATTCGTCTTTTGAACTTTGAGTGCTCACTACTGTCATATTCATTTTTCCATTATCTCTCCGCGCAAAGTTTGGTTTGGCTTAATTATATTAACGTCCCGTTTAAAGCAACACTAGGGCTATTTTGGGACGGACCTCGTCATTTTGAACCGCGACCAGATGACGAGGACGACACCTATGCTGGCACGTCCCCCTCCATCGGGAGGACGTTTGGTCATGACGGATTTAACGTGCAACAGACCCACTTACACGACGGTTCTTCGGTGGAGTCGGGTTCCCGACGTTTCCGAAGCCGAGACTTTACCACCAGGCCACCGCGGCCCTCTCCGTACAAAGAAAATCTTGCTAACCAGTCGGAGTAGTCTCCCAAAACCTTTCTCGCATACTCTCTAATAAACTTGTCGAATCAGAGAACGCCTTACACGATATTGGCGCACAATAGTTACGAAATATTGAATTTTGGCTTGAAATGAGCATTTTTATTGAATCTGTCGTGTCATGCTTGGCGAATTATTTGGCGATTAATCACTGGCATGGGTTAAGGATATCCAAAAATCGAATTCATATTTTAGACATGTTTTTCTCAAGCGATTGAAACAAAAATTTCACACAAAACTGCGGTTGTAGTCACAAAATCCCATATCAAATTTGATAAATTTTAATCATGGCGTTTTTAAACTATCGGTTTTACGTGTTTTTGGAAGAAAATATAGACAGACAATCAACCCTTTGTAGGATTTGGTTCAAAATTTGACAGGTATTGACATTATAGATTTTGAATTTATTTACCGAGTCTTATTCTCTTCTTTTTGTAGTTATCGTGTTTACGTTTACTTATACAGACAGGGACAGACGGACTTCCTCTGAACAGACATTACTGAAAATTTGAAAGAAATCTATAAATTTAGTCTAAAGACCATATACCAAATTTCAACCGTCTCGCTCAAATCGTTTTTGAGTTAAACTTTGTAACAGACACTCAGACAGATGGAAATTTACCAAAAATGTGTTTTTCGAGCTCAGGGGGGAGGGGGGTCAATAACGTGGAGATTTGTTAAAATTTGGAATTTGAATTTTTTGACTATTACTATACTTTCCCTATACTACATATACGATAAAGTAATGTTAAAGGCATATAGTAGCTTAGGAGTCAAAGGACTCGTATTAACTACTGTTTTAACCCTTTCACTACTGTCCCGGCCCAACCGGTTGTACAAACTTTATACTAGAGGGTTGATTTCTGTTTCAAACGAGGAATGCAGGATGTAAAGCTGGGACATCCTTGGTAATTACTCGTTTTTCATTCTACATCCCTCGTTTGAAACAAAAATCAGCTTATCAGGATAGAATTTACACGGCCAGTTGGACCGGATCAGTAGAGAAAGGGTTAATAATCATTTTCGGATACATCTTTTACTTTCTCGTATACGAAGTATACAAAAAGAAAAGAAAAAAAAAGTGCTTTAATCGTCAAAAAATTCGAACTTGGGTTTAACGAATCTCCAAGTTCCAGACCTCTCTGTCCGGAAACGACTGTCTGTCTGTGAAAACGATGATTAAAAAAATGCTTTAAGTTAGACAGATTAGCTGCTTGGTTTTTGCGCTTAACTTGAAGATTTCTATCAAATCTTGAATGAAATCCATTCACAGGAAATCCATCTATCTCGCTGACCAGGTAAAATTTCCGAGCTATGTTTTAATCCGATCTATTTAGTCTGAGTTATATTTTAATTAACTTTCACACTTCAAAAAAACTGAAATGAACTTTCTTTTTGTATAAAAAAACATGTGTACCAATTTCATCAAGAACCATAGATTTACATAGAACATGCTTCATCTGTATGCATACACTTTGCTCTTCGCGATTAAGATGCTGCTGCAGGTTCCCCTATCAACAAATACAAATGTGAACCAGTTTCCTCTGAAAGTCTTCCAGATTGGAAACCCTTATAGATTAGCCTTATATTTCCACTTCAGATGTTACATAAATTCTCTAAGATCACTTGATTAAAAGAAGATGCTATAACATTCTTTTATAATGTGTTCTGCTAAACCAAGTCATATTTTCAGAAGACTCATAATTCGGCATTTCACCAATCTAAACTCCTTTATGATCCGGCGTTTTTATAAGAACAAATGTGAGGCGTTAAAAGGAAAAAAAAAAAACAACCAAGATGCGGGTTTCATTGATTTAGCATATATAAATAATAGGATTTTGAAATATATTTTATAATATTTAATATATGTAGTATAATTTTCTATATAATACGAAATATTTTCTAGCATTTTTTGAGAATTAAGCATATTTTCTATTAAAATGCGTTTTTAATCAGTTTTTAACTAAACGAGCGCTTTTATCAATTCAAAACTAATTTGCTTTGTTATTTTCCAGATAGCTGAGAGGATACTGTATATTTATCTGACAAATTTTAATGAAGTTTATAAATGCGTAATGATTTATTTATGAGCTCAAACATTTTGAAATCTAGACAGGTTACAAACAAGGCAGATTAGTCAGCTAGCTGCCTAGAGCTGAAGTGCTGACGGGGAAGCAGGGGGGGGAGGATCAATTAAAAAAATTTATTAGATAAGTGGATGATTAAAAGAGTATGCTTAAAAATATTTATGAATTATAAGATATAGAATGTTATTATTAACATTTTCTCCACTGCAATATGTTAACTTAGTATTTATAAATGCAGATCGCCTGTTTGAATAATATTATGTGTATGTGGCGGTTTTGTGGTTCTCAGTCCAGTAACATGCCCACGATACAAAAGCAATTGCTCTGGTAGCGTAACTGTTAACTGGCTTATAAGCTTTCACCACAGACTCTCCCTCCAGTGAGGCGGAGGTGAGACGAACTATATGGCTGTTGAGTGGTGATGTATTTAGCAGTTGATTCTAATGCGCCTGTACCCATTTGAGTAGCGCCAAGCGTTATGGAGATCGTGTGTGGGTGAGTGGTTGCTGTTGCTGCGTCAAGTGAGTCTGACGACTTTGCGTTGCTCCGCCAAGTGAATCTGACGACTTTGGTTTGCTGTGGATAGATGGTACCACAACAGCTGTACGAAGGCTGAAGGTTCATCGTCCGAGGTTACCAATGTAGCGGTTTTGTGGTTCGCAGTCCAGTAACATGCCCACGATACAAAAGCAATTGCTCTGGTAGCGTAGCTGTTAACTGGCTTATAAGCTTTCACCACATGTACATGTAGATACAACGCTTATGCAAATCATAATAATTTTTTTTTAAACATTTTTACAAAGGTTACAAAATATACCTATGAGACTGGTCCTCTTAAGAACTTTTTGGCATACTCTCTAATAAAGACGTTGTCCAGTCTCCCCAGCATAAAATTTTGAATCTTGGGTAAAGTGGCGAATATCTTCCATGGAGTAGCGAGAAATCGCTTCGAAACATTGATTTTTGGCGTGAATTTAGCAATTTTAATGAATCTACCATTTGATCATTGGCGACCTTCTTGGCGATACTTCTCTGAAATTGAGCAATCGGTAACCGAAAATCTAGTTTGAATTTTAGAATTCCAATTTTACTTCAATCCATTAAAAACAAAATTTAACACAGAAATACAATTCTGTCAGAAAAGTACATTCCGAATTTCATTGATTTAAATCCGTGCATATTGTCATGTAGGTTCTTTAGTGTGGAACTCAATGACACACATAAGAAGCAGAGCTAAACCAATTTATTAACTCAACTCTGAACTGAGAACAGTGACTGACAGATCTTCTGCTTTTATAGTAGCAGGGAAAGTTCTAGAATACTTTTCTGGAGACAGTAAGAAAAGTCCAGAACACTTGTCTGGTAAACTAAAGAAATGTCCAGAATCTTCTGGAACATGAAATAAAGGGAAACATAAAGTCAAGGAATTAAATATTTACACAGACTGTGAATCGCATTGTCTCTAGCGCGATTCGAACCCACGGTCTCTTGATCATGAGACCAGTGCCATGACCATTCGGCCATGGAGAGTCGACTGCATCTTATCAATGCGGCAATATTTCAGCTCTTTGATGGATTTGGTTCCAAATTCGATTGGTATCTGTTTTTTAGATATTAAATCTACGCATCCAATTTTATCCATCTAGCTCTCTTTGATTTGTAGTTATTATGTTAACTTATATTCAGACAACCGAACACGCAAATTTCTTAATGGATCTAACTCAAAACTTGGTAGAAATCTAAAAATTGGGTGAAAAGACCGTATACCAAATTTCATCAATCAATCACAAAATGTTTTTGTGTAATCTTTGCCACAGATAGACAGTTAGACATAGTGCCAAAAAATGTATTTTTCGAACTCAGGAAAGTTTAAAATGTGTAAATTCGTCAAAATCTTGAAGTCACATTTTTTGACTATTACTATACTTTCTCTATAGATCTACTAGAATGTAAAAATTAACCCAAACAAGACAATTAATATTAACAAATCATTAAATAAAAAAAATGCGTTGATATGTGAAACTGAAATTTTTTATTTATTAAAAGAGTGGGCCTCGTAATGTGCATTGTATACTACAGCAAAATATCAGAATCCGCTACGTGACAATGTAGGCTCCTCAATACTTTCACGACCGCAAATTTATTCACTTGGTTTATTTTTTTTAGTGAGATCATTAGATTAAGTCTTAATTTAAGAGAGAGTAGCAGCAGAAATTTAGGATTCTGGGGAAACCCACAGTGTTTTTTATCTGTATATTTATATCTGATCCTTCAACAGCAAGTGAGGGTCGCGGCGGTCTGGTGGTAAGGTCTCAGCTTCGGAACTGGTGGGTTTCAGGTTCGTGACCCCATTCCACCGAAGAATTGTCGTGTAAAAGGGTCTGTTGCACGTTAAATCCGTCATGACCAAACGTCCTCCCGCTGGCGTGGTGTGGTGTGGAGAGGGGTGTGCCAGTTCAGGTGTCGTCCTCGTTATCTGACCGAGGTTCAAAATGACGAGGTCCGTCCCAAAATAGCCCTAGAGTCGCTTTGAACGGGACGTTAATATAATTAAACTAAACTTCAATAGCGATTTGGAAAATAATTAAAATTCAAATAATTATATTAATCTAAAATATTATTTTGCGGTATCTCTTAACAAATCTGAGGTTCTGTAACATCTGAATGGTAATACGCATTAAATTTTTCTCCTCTCAAAATTTGTTGTTAGCAGTTTAACACTTGAACCCTTATTTGATAAAGCTTGTTTGCAGATAAGTAATTTTTCCATAAATTTCTAGTTTCGTAGCAGGGATTTCCGAATGTAGATATTTTATCACTTTTTTTTGTATATTTATAATACAGTATGAACTTCAACATAAAATTTAAAATATATTTTTATATAAAATCGCATTATAGTTATTTATATCGGTAATAAAATAGATCATTATGATTCTGAAGAATAGCAGTTTATATTGATTAGGAAAGAACATTTTTTGATTAGAAGTAAATTAAATAAACTCATTACTTGGAATGTTGTCTATTAGATAACCATTTTTGATTGAAATACTTAAATAAAAATGCACACATCTCCATCTCAAAAGTTATTTTCCAATAGACAAACGGATTTCTTTGATTATTATCTCTGATATCCATATCAAGATCTGCAACACCCATGTCATACTAAGTATAAAAAGCATTGAATTCCCATGCATTCGTAATTAGTAAAAATAGATCATTGTTTTAACTATCAATTAAACAATTCAATATAATTACTTCTTTATTTGTAATATGTATATAGATTTTCTATCGACCAATTGAACTTACCAAATAAGGACTGAAGAATAGAAACTTTAATTGTATCATTGTCTTTAACTATTACTTAAACAATGAAATACAATAAAATTAATAATATTTCTGTTACAGACTTCTCTTCTATCATTCAGAGTATTTAATTAATAATTAAAAGTTAAAAGCTATTAGTAAATGAATATATTTTTTCTTTTTACCATCCATAGCAAGCAAACAAAAGCAATGTGGATCATGTTTCAAAACTGATAACAGAAAGTGGAACACGAACATTAGCTAACAATTGATTGCCGAACGCCAAAATAAACCAGATTATGTCCAGATTTACGAGCGCATTTGCGATAATTCCAATTTAGAAAACAATAAATGAACCCTCGTTGCCAGTGAAACGGAACAATAAGGAAAAACCTATTTTGGAACTCGGAATTGAGTGTCTTTTTTATTATTAATTTTTTTATTCCAATGTTGTTCGTGATTTTCAGCTTTCAAAGGGTCAAACACGTACCCAAAGCTTTATGTAACTACTTACGTGCCTTTTGTAAGACCAGAGCATAAGTATATCACTGCAGTGTATCTGTTTTTGTTTTTTAAGGTTTTGATTTCGACCTCGTGTTGCTCGGAATATCTGTAAGTTGATTGTGTTTGATAGACAAGTGTTTTTAGAATAAGGTAAAGATTATTTCAGGTATTTGTTGCCGGAGGATGTTTTGTCTCGGTTGCAGTGAGAACAGAGATGTGAAAGGTTTATTTTTATTTCTGAATTATTGCTCAGCTTTGTTTAAGGTTCTTGAGATTTGTAATCGGTCATGGAATAAAATCAAAATTAAATTCCTCATCCTCTCAAACTAGTTTATATATATATATATACACAAGAATTCAAACTTATACAAAATAATAAATCTTAACAAGCGTGAGAAAATTTTAACCCGCCAAAGGCGTTTCCCTTTTTAGAAAGTTTTTCCCGTTTCTCCATGCAAGCTATGCAAGCTCAATCTGCTTAAAAAGCCTGCTACCTCATCAAGGCAGCGATTAGAACGGCGAAATATTAATAAATACAACTATGGAGACTACATTGCATTACGCAATATCAAAAGATAAACAAACCAGCATGAGTTATCTCCCCCAAACTTTCCAGCATGCATTCTAATAAAGGTGTTATCTCAGAGAAGGCTTTGCATAACACTGGCTTACAATTGTTACGAAATGCTAACTTTTGGCTTTATTTTACTGATCCGTGGCGAGGTTTTTGGCGATTAATCCTTGGCATGCAGTTAATGGTATTCGACAATCGAATTTGTGTCCTGAATCGAATCTGTTTTTCCTAGCCGATTGGAACAAAAAATTTGACACAAAACTGCACTTACAGTTACAAAATCCCATTCGGAATTTGATATATTTAAATCATTACGTTTTTGAATTATCGCGTTTACGTGTTTCTGAAAGTATAGACAGATAGACAATTCGATTTTGGATTTGGCTGAAAATCTGATAAATGTCTATCTACACTATAGATGTTAAATCTGTTCACCGAATCTTATCTATGTTATTCTCTTCGTTTTGTAGTAGTCGTGTTAGCTTACATTCGAGCAGCTGGACAGTGAAATTACTCTGAACAAATTTTACTCCAAATCTGTTAGAAATCTACAAATTCAGTTTAAAGACCATAAACCAAATTTCAACTGTCTAGACAAAAGCTTTTTTATCTTAGTCAGAAACAGATAGAAATTTTCTAGAAATGTGTTTTTCGAATTCAAGTAAGTCTAAAACGTGAAGATTCGATAGGATCTCAAGTTCTAATTTTTTGACGATTACTATACTTTCTATATGCTGCGTAATTGAGAAAGTAAGTAAAAAAGCCCCACAAGAAAATACAAAATTTGAAATTGTCCAAGAAATTTTTTACTAAATTTCGCTCTCCTTTCTAAAGCCGCGGTCCAACGGCCGGATGGTCTTCACAGATGTGGTCATAAAACTGTCACCCTTCCTTCGTGGTTCCACCCCCACCTGTGGCAGCGGACACCACGACCAGAGAAATCTTCAGACGGCACGCGTTCCCCTTTCGACCGCTCAAAACCCTCAGTTTCTTTGACTCACTTCCCCCCCATAGCCCAAACAAATTTTCCGGTTCTTTGATGTTTATTCATCTACCGACATTTTGCGGGAAACTACAGGCTTACCACGGGCGACGGGGGAGTGTGTTCCCCCAGTGGGTTGGATGTCAGATTTATGACCAAATCCGTGAGGTCGCAGGTCGTTGGACCGCCGCTTAATATTTTTGAATTTCTCTGTAATATGTTGATCCAGATAAAGAAATTTAATCGCTGAAGTCACAATAATTGAAGTCACAAGAGTTGAATTACTAGAAATCCAATTATTCAGATGAATGCCAGATCCAATCAGGAAGGCTCTATTTTTGATGGGGAAGAAAAAGATGATTAAAAAAAAAGTTTTCTTTTACATGTACATTGAAAATAACACAGTTCTACGATGAAAAAAGTATCGATGAAGCAAATGATATTTTTTTATACTTTTTGGATGCTGATTACTGGAAAAGTAAAGAAAAAATTTCATCACGTATAATTTTAGCGGAAATCGTGATCTATTTTTTTCCGAATTTAGTATATTTCGGGCCCAAAAAATATTTATATGAGTTAGATAAACATATTTATGGATTTAAAATAGTAAATTGGTAGATTAAAATAATAAATAAGAAAGGGAAAATAAAACTATTCATTTTAAAACTCTTGATTTCATTCCTAGTCCTATTTAATCAATTTTTATTTCACACTAGAAGATATAACAGTGCTTCCGGGATTAAAATATTTCTTGTATAATTTTTTAACATAAAAATTATTTTTCTATAAAATATTATAATCCTTTTATCGTCTACCGTTCTCTATGTTTACAGTACTTTATCCATCTTCTTGTAATATTAATATAACAAAATCCCTTTATTGTCTGAAATGTTTTTTTAATCAGAATTAAAATATCATTTAACGCAAACTATTTTAAATACCATTTAACATAGCCAAATTTTATCCAGTTAGCTCTCTCCGTTTTGCAGTTATTGTGTTAACTTATATTTGGACAGTAGGACAGACAAACTTCCTCAGAATGGATTTTTCAAAATTTGATCGAAATCTACAAATTTGGTGTAAAGACTGTATACCAAATTTCATTCATCTAGCTCAAAGCATTTTTAAGCTAACATGTTCACAAACAGACAAACAAATACAGTTCCAGAAGTGCTTTTTTTTTCAAACTCATGCAGGTTCGGGTAGATTTTCAAAATTGTAAGGCGTTGATAAGAAAACAAATAATTTTTTCCTACAATTGCTTTGATAAAATGAATTTTCATGTGGTGCTGAAATTTCTAGTTAAGGCCCTGATGTGGTGCCAAATTTTTTAAGCCCAGGGCTCTCAAATTTGTTAAAATGGTCCTGAATAGAAATTTGTAATTTCCATGTTAATATTGCATGCCAAATCTTCTTCATCTCTTCTTTAATGTAATTAAATTATACTGTATACCATACTGAAATTATGCTGAAAACCATGCATATTTATCTAAATCCCGAGATTGAATTATTTATTTATTATTATCATGGCGATTACAACACTTTTTCCATAGTTTGTATAGGAGTTTGAAAAGAATATCAGTCCGTATCAGTCATTACTTTATTAAGATTTCCAACAGTTAGACTAAAACATGTACTAAAACAATGTGTTAAAAAGATCCCTATTTCCATCATTCGTGGATACTTCCTTTTGTTAATAGTGGTAAGTCGCTTTATTTCCCTAATGGTTTACGAAATGTCTTAAAATAGTGTTACGAACCTGCAATGCGGCTTCCCAGCATAGTGGGTTCCATAGGAGATCCCAGAGCTTGGCGACAAACTTGGCGATGAATTTGACGACTTTGGCGCCAAAATGGATTATACCCGAAACATCGAGAATCTTCCCGAGCCGTCGAGTAGGAACGGAGATACGCCTCGAACGTTCCTGATCGGTTGAGAGGCGTCTAGCCCCGCCTCCTGAGACCTATAAAAGGAAGCAGCCGCAGCTGCCGGGTGGTCGTGAACCGAGCGGGAATTGAGAAGAAGTGGGAAGCGGCAGAGCAGAGCACAGTAGAGTGAACCAGAGTCGTCGTGGTGAATTGAGTCGTGACCCAGGAGTGGTGAATTGAGTCGTGGACCAGTGGTGAGTCGAGTGGTGAACCGACGGTGAATTGAGTCGTGAACCGGATCGGAGAGTAGTCGGAATCGACAGAAAGAACTGGCCTTCCAGAGATTAGCGGAGCAGCGATGGAGTCAAGTGAGTGCTGAATTAAGTTGTGCGCTACGGTCTGCATTAGGCTATTGTGTGCTATTGTCTGCACGTCTCGGCTGAAGATAATTGTGTGCTGTATATAGTTGTCGTCTTTGTGCTGTCCTGTGTGTCTTCGTGTAAATAAACGTCGTTGTTTTTATTTTCTACTGCCGCCTGCTGGTTGAGCGTTCTCCACACCATATAACTCCCACTATACAAACGAACCCCGGAAATTTCGCAACAATAGGATTGCAAATCCCGTCTCTTCACATATGAGAGCTGACTGGAAGCTTTCTCCTCCTTATTTGAATGTTACGAATTTTAAAAGACTTTAAAAATATTTGTGGTAATAACAATTTCACTTTTTCGGTTTGATTCTGACAATAAAAACAGTAAATAAAAAAAAAAAATTCTGAAAACACATTTCTATTACTATGCTAAACAATAGATGTTTTTTTTTGTGTGTGTGATTTTAACATTTTTTTTAATGAATTATCATACATTAAATTTTTAATAAATATTTTTTACGCTTCTTTTTTATTATGAGATCAATTGTTTCTTAAATTTAATAGCAGGTAGAGCCACAATAACCCAATCAAAATTTAATTTTAAATTATCAACTGATAATTCAGTTCCAATAATGTCAAAATAATTTAGCATCACGAAGAAGACACAAATGCAAAAAAATTTTTAAATCTTAACATATTAAAAGCGAATGAAAAAAAATCCATTTTTACCAACTTAAAATGGTCAAATTAATAAGTGTGTTGAAATCCAAAATATTTAATTCAAAATTTGGTGGGGGTGTTTTATGAAGGCGAGGCCGAGAATAAAAAATTGGGAATGATTCACACAATTTAGGACATCTGGTCACTACAGTTTTAAATATTAGCAGTCGGAAAAACCTTCAGATATTTCATGAAGTTCTAAGGCCAGTGAAATGTTAAGAGCTCTTTATTTACAAGATATTTCAAAGTAAAGTTATGAAATTCATAAATTTTATATATGATAATTTATTGCAAAATTTTTTCATCTGTGATTTAAGACCCTAAATAGGGCAGCGACAGTTTTCTCACGATCGTCTTTTAAATTCTTAAGTATTTATAAGCAAAAATAATTGCGAAAATCACTCAGATTAAATGTATTTCATTCCAATTTGAAGATTAATGATTTTAAATCGATTTTATTTAATCTTGGTTTTTATTTGCCTATTTCGAAATTATAATAAAATTTGTTGTAAGAGAATGTAGTCGAGAAAAATTTTTCTCCCTGAAATACGTAATTAATTCGGCAAAAACAAAAAACGTGATTTTTTTTTTGCCAAATTAATTATTTTTATTAATAGTATGCTAGGTGCAGAGCAAGCATATTAATCGTCAAAAAATTCGAATTTGTGATTTTGACGAATCTTTATGTTTTAGACCTCACTGAGTTCGAAAAACACATTTTTGAAAAATGTCTATCTGTCTGTGACAAAGATAAAACAAAAACGCTTTGATCTAGACGTATGAAAGTTGGTATACGGTCTTTATGCCAAATTTGTAGATTTCTTTCAAATTTCCAGCAAAATCCGCTCAGAGGAAGTCTGTCTGTCCGTCTGTTCGAATATAATTTAGCAAGATAACTACAAAAGGAAGAGAGCTAGATAGATAAAATTCGGTACACAGAATTAACATCTATAATTTAAACACCTATCAAATTTTGTGTCAAATAGAAACAAGGAATTGGCCGCTTGTCGGGCTGTATTTTTAGAAACATGTAAAAGTGATAACTCAAAAGCGTAATGACTTAAATATATCATATTTGAGCCTGTAGGGCCGGGATACCCTGGTTGGTAGAGCGTTGGATTCGCGTCCCTTAGGTTGCGAGCTCGAACCCCGCCGTCCGAAAATTCCCTGCGTGCTTGGTGGCTGATGCGCGTATACATCTATCGTGGTCCCAAAATCCTCCCTGTCGAGAGTAATACCACTGGGGGTACTGGATCAGGGGTGACCGTTCTCTGATTCAGGTCTAAATGACGATCTGTGGATGAAATGCGTGAGTGAAGTCCGCTCCGTAAAAAGGGTTGTGACGTGTGTGTAGCTAAGTCGTTCTCTTGACCCTAGATGGGGCTACTATAAAAACAAGAGACCCCCCACCGGCTTAAAATCACTGTCTTCGTAACAGCAGGCTTGTCCGTGGCAAGTGCCATAAGAAACAACAGCATGTTTGGTTTATGATTTTATGACTACATGTGTAATTTTGTGTCACATTTTTGTTTCAATCAGTTAGGAAACCCCATCTAAAACACAAATTCGATTTTCGGATGCTATTGACCGTATGCCAGGTATTCTTCGCAAAATAATTAGCCGGAGAATATGTGATAGATTCTGTAAAAATGCTAAATCCGACAAAAATAAACATTCCGTAACTATTGTACGTCAATGCTATGCAATGCGTTCTCTGAGATAACACCTTTATTATAATTGAGTATGCAAGAAAGTTTTGGTAAGACTACTGCCGCTGGTTATTTTTATGAATACATATGTAACTTGGTTTTATTTCAGATTCGTACATACATGTAATGGTATAATATAATTCCATATAATTCGCCATTATATGGAATTGTAAAACTTCTTCGTTTACTTCTACCAATGCACTCATGTCCATAAATTAAGGATAATTCAGAGTCACGTGGAAATCGAACTTTAAAATACATAAATTACCCGTAACATGACTACACACATCTTCAAAAATCATATGCAAATTGCAGGAAGCCAGCTGATGGCACCGATAGTACGTCACAATGACAGGAGTAATTATAAGGAATACGGGCAAAGAAGTAAAATTGTTCACAAGCGCTTTATAAGCCTTTTAGTGCAATAACCACATAGTTATGACACAAAGGATGCATTCGGGTGATTTTTTTTACGTGGTAGCATTATCGGCCTTCTGAAACGAGAGAGTACCCAGCTGGAAGTATCCGAGAAACTTGTAATCGCCCAGAGTGTCATCTCCAAGCTTTGGCAACGATTCCAAGATGATGGTAATGTGAATAGACGTTACAGCACAGGTCGCCCCCGAGTTACAACGCCGAATGAGGACCGGTACTTGGCAGTTACTGCCAAAAGAAACAGACGAAGCACAGTATCAGACATGTCTCGTCAGTTCTCTTTAGCCACTGGTACGACAGTTTCAAGGCAGACCGTGTACAGATGCTTAGGGCAGATTGGTCCATATGCTCGTAGGTCTGTCAGATGTGTTCTACTTACTGCAACTCACTGTCGTCTGTGGTTAGCCTGGAATAGAGAACATGCATCGTGGACACCATGTGATGTTTTCCGACGAGTCCAGGTTTAGCTTGCAGTCTGATTCTCGCCGGACTTTCATATGGAGAGCGCCAGGTACCCGTTACCACCAAGAGAACATCATTGAACGACACCGTTACGGTGGTGCAAGATTGCTCGTTTGGGGAGGAATTGTTCTGGGTTCCAGAACTGACCTGCATGTTCAAATTGGAACCATGACAGGCCAAATCTATCGGGACGTCATTCTGGAACAACATGCACGTTTGTTTAGGGGCGCAATGGGCGCAGAATTCGTGTTTATGAATGAAAACTCCCGTCCTCACCTTGCAAACATCGTAAACGAATGCCTTCGATTGGAGGATATCACCCGTATGGACTGGCCAGCATTCTCACCGGACTTGAATCCAGTACAGCATGTGCGGGACATGCTTGGCCAACGAGTTGCAGCCCATCAACCACCTCCTACATGTCTTCCGGAACTTCGGAGATAATTGCTTGATGAGTGGTGTAATATTCCTCAAGATCAGATCGATAATTTGATTCTCAGCATGCCTAGGCATTGTACGGACTGTATTGAATCGTCTGGGAGACATACT
The DNA here is from genome assembly GCF_947563725.1 of Argiope bruennichi. Classification (NCBI taxonomy): domain Eukaryota; kingdom Metazoa; phylum Arthropoda; class Arachnida; order Araneae; family Araneidae; genus Argiope; species Argiope bruennichi. The sequence continues at coordinate 18,417,747 of NC_079157.1, read as the reverse complement.
ATGTATTAACCATCATACCAACCATGTAATATTGGTTTTTGTAAATAGTTTTTTTTTTTTTTTAATTTGCTCCATGGAGCAAAAAGTTGCAATTTTTATTAATGATATGAAACATATAGCATCTTTTTTTGCTCTTTACCTTTTGTTTAATAAATAGGCTTTAGAAATAAGTCACATTTGTTTTGCTTCTGACTCTTTCTTTTCCTGAACTTGCATTATCCTTAATTTATGGATAATGCAAGATATAAGATTTTGATAATGATAACTAAGAGATTAATTGATAATATATTAATTTATTAAATTAATTAGATTTTGATTCCATACCATTAGCATCACCTGGCTTCGAATGAAAAGAAATAGTTTATTTCATGATATTTTTAATAATGAATCATAAATTAAAAGTTAAAAGAAAAATGATTAAAATGAAAAAACTATTCTGTTAGCATATTAACAACAGTATGTAACTAACAGTCTTTTTTCATAAAAAAAACTGTTTTTATTGATATTTTTATAAAAAGTAATAATAATACGATAATTATTATTTTACAAAAAAGAATTTCAAAATATACATTTTAATAGAAGAAGAGGAAGAAACAATAAATTGATCAATTATTTTTTTAACATCTTCTCCTTGATTGCCCAGTTTTGAATCAAGTAACCAGTTTGTACGTTTCTTATTTCTAAGTAAATAATTGATGTTAAGATTTTTTTTTAAACTAACTAGATCTAATCTTTAAAAAAGAATTGTGTAGAATTTTCCTTCCTAACTTGTATCGTACCTAGATTGCAATCAACTAATTTTATTGAATAACATCAATTCAATGTTATTTCCTTTGAATGCTATTATTTATGATAATTCCCATTCTGTCAATAACGTCAATAGTGAAGCGAGTTTAGAAACATTTTATTTGAAGCATCATCAACAACAACAAAAAACAAGAACTTTCTACACATCTCTCCGAGAATGGCAACAATGATTAAGTGCCATTTCTAATCAATCAATACACCTGCGCCAGAGGAATCGCAATTTATAAAAAGAGCAAACGATAAGTGGTATCATTACCATTGCATAAGCATTCATTAAACTGTTTTATTAGACTCGTAATTCATTGGTAGCAACAAATGGATGTAGTCTAAGCAGCAATCTAGAAATAGGTTTTCCTTTATGCGTATTGGGAAGGACATCGAGACATTCACGTAAAACATTATTTCACAATTTCCGTTCGATTTTTATCGCGATTCGTCAAGGTTTTACGATGGGCGGAAAGATTGTAATTTATATTTACGTCTGTTTTCATTGATTAAAATCGTTGTGAATGAAAGATTTAAATATAGAAAACGTTTTCCAAAGGTGGGTATAGATGTTGCACACAAGTCCAATGAATAAGAGAAGGAAATTGATTTCGTTAAACTTTTTACTTTTCATAAATATGAAGAGAAAATACTGTAATCGTAAAAAAAAAAAAAAAAATCGACTTCAAGATTTTGATTTATTTCCACGTTTCAGACCGCTCTGAACCCAGAAACATTTTCCTAATCATGTCTGTCAATCTGTTGGCCATTGTGGATAAGATAATTTAAAAACTCAATTCTACAAATGGAAGTGGGTTCATATGACTTACATTAAAACTAGATTTGTAGTACATACATTAAAATTGTAGAAATGCATTTACGAGATTTGTCTGCCAGTCGACTCGTGTACATTTGAACATGATAGCTCAAAAATGGAATTAGTTGGAAGAATCTGGCGCTCGGTTGTATCGCCAGACTTTTTGATATTCTGCAAATTTTTGACCAAATCCTCCAAAGCGCGGGTACCGTACCACGAAGACTGCTAGTTGCTAGTCAATATTAGTGCGTCGTGGAAAGATCATGTAAGCATATGTATTTTTTCACAATTTACGAAAATGCGATGCAGGCTTGAAAGCCACATTACAACAATACGCAAAAAAAAAAAAAAAAAAAAAAAAAAAAAAAAAAATTCAATACGCAAATAAGCGACTCGTGATAAATAAAAAAAAATGTAGAAGTGAAACAAGTATTATTTCATCATGCAGAGGATAAGAACCGCTTTTTACGTACAAAATATATATTGCTCTACTTTATTTGAAATAGCAGATTCTCCTCACCTATTCGGAAATTCTTTTAAACAATGAATTGGAATTCAGCTTACATATGCGTTAATTTGTTCATAAATATTTGTGTAAACATTTAATAATGTCTTTTTCTTTCATATAAGTTTTTTTAGGTCCATAAAATCGCTTTTGAAAGAATGTGAGCAGTTCGTTTCTGAAAAAAAGGGGATGAAATAAGTCGCCTCTATTTCTAAAACGTGGGTCACAATGTTTAAAAATTGATATCCTAAAGGGCTGGTTCTTTGTCTATGTGTGTATAAGTGAATGCGATAGCTCGAAAACTTAACAAGCTACAGTAAGTGAAACTTGGCATATGGTCATGACGCTAACATTTTAGATCTGTTTGAAATTTTGATGCAATTGATCAAAAGGAAAAACTTTAAAATGCATTCACTTTTTTGCTTTCTAGAATACGAAGCATAAAGTTTTGCAATTACTGAAAAATCGAAACTTGAGTTTTGACGAATCTCCACTTTTTAGACCTTTCTGAGCTTGAAAATTATGTTTTTTAGAATTATGTCTGTTTGCTTGCTCGTCTGTCTATCTATCTATCTGTTTGTGACAAAGATGGTTCAAAAACGCTTTGAGCTAGACGTATGAAATTTGGTATATAATTTTGGTATATAGATTTGTTTCAAGTTTTGATCAAAATGCATCGAGAGGAAGTCTGTCTGTCCGGCTGTTCGAATATAAGTAAACACGATTACAACAAAACAAAGGGATATAGATAGAAAAAATTCGTTACACAGATTTAAAATTTATATTGTGGACACATATCAAATTGTGAACCAAATCCAACAAAGAGCTGTCAGTATATCGGTCTGTACTTTCAAAAGCATGTAAACGCAATGATTTGAAAACGCAGTGCTTTAAATATATCAAATTTAAATGAAAAACGCATCTAAAGCACAAATCCGATATTCGGAATACTATTAACCTCATAATCGTTAAAAACAACCTACCCAACATTTCATTACAGATTCAATAAAAATGCTAAAGTCACGCCAAAGTTAATATGGTGTACGGTAATGCCATGTAAGGTGTCCTCTGCTTTATTCAATGTCCGAAATTTTTTGAGGGGAGTGATTGATATCAGCTTTCTTAGAGAGTATGCGAGAAAGTTTTGAGGTGACCACTCACACTGCTTTTAATTAACTTTAAACCTGATTCTTTTGTCTGTCTTTTTTTAAAACAAAGGATGTTAACAAGTGCAGTTCATGCAAACAGAAGTCGTTCAACTGCAAATTGAAAACAAACGTCGAACTCCGCTCCCTTAATGAACTCGAAGAAGTCTTTGGAATGCATTATTATTTATCTTCCACTTTCTGAGAAACAAAAAATAAAACTGAAAGGCTGTTTCCAAATTAACATTCTAAGTTACATTATTTTATTACATGTTCTATTCATTTAACAACAAAGTGTTTTACAATCAAAGGTTTTTTTTGCTTTCTTTTTTGTTCATAGAAGCATTACACAAGTTTATACTTTTTAACGAATTGAATCTGTTTCTCTAAACAAAATAGAAATCGTTTGCGGAATTAATTTACAAATGAAAATAACAAAGTACGATATTATTCCCTTGCTTTTATATTTAATGAACCAACCAAAAGATAAAATAAATTTTATTAATGATAAATTTTTAGCTCAAAGTGTTTTTCAGCTATCTTTGTCACAGACAGAAAGACGGACTTTTTCTAAAAATGTGCTATTTCGCATTCAGGAAGGTTTTAAAATATGGAGATTCGTCAAAATCTCGAAATTGATTAAATTAAATTTTTTTGACGATTGTTATACTATCTCTGAACTATGTGTACAAGAAAGTAAAAACAATTGTGGCAACAGAAATGATGCATTCACTTTAGTGCATTTCTTTTTATTTTATTTTCTGAAGTTTAAAAATATCTTACATTGTAGTAATATTGTCTGAAATTATAAATCCATAAATTTATTAAAACTTTTAATGAAATTTCATTAACAATAGATTCTTACAACCATAAAGTACAATTTCAGTATGAAATTTATTGTATTTTGAACCAAAATTTAATAGAATATCATTTTCATTGGTGAGTTATTTTAGAGTATTCCTTTGAAAGACATACTAAAGAGAATTTATTCTGTTTCGAAAGAAAATATAAGTAATGGAAGCTAAAGGATAATTATCTCATGGATATAAAAATCAATAACACATAATAACTGTACCATCGTGACATTCAGATGTAGAATCGGAGCGTTGTATCCTGTGAGTTTTTAATGGCGAAACAATAGATAAGATTTTACATCATTTACCAAAAGGCGCTCAACAACAACAACAACAAAAAACTTAACTTCGGGAAATGATTATATCATCAAAAGATAAATGGATCAAGTTCATTCGAATTCGAATCACTGGTTCCAACTAGCCGCCTGAAAAAGTTACCGATAATTGCATTTTCTTTTTACTTTTTCGCTCAACTACCAAAAACAAAAGAGACCAAACGATACTGAAAATAATGATTCGGGCGATAGATAATTGAAGGCAAAAAAGAAAAATACAGCTTCCTCTCTTTAACTGTCTAACATCTAGACCCACACCTGTTGCTGGCTTCATTGATACACAAAGAGCAAATTCATTCCATATTCACTTTCTCAACACCGGACGTCCTCGTTTTTCCAGCGCCGCGGAGAACAAAACGCCCAAAAAAAGTGTAACAATCTTGTCTAACCCCTTGTTTCGAATAAATGCTTTCCATTGTTTGCTATGAGCAAGACACAGCGTTCCAGTGATGTGGGTTAAAGTGGAACGGACTGTTTAAACACGTGTGTGTAAATGATTTTTTTCATTCATATTTTTATTGGCAGAATCCAATTCAGAAGAAACGGCATTGAAATTATAATTTTTTTGAGGGAGTATCAGGTTTATTTTGATAAATTGAAGGGCAGAGAACTGTAGTTGCTTTCATATGTGATAAGTTAAGTTTTCAATTTTAATGTTTTCTCGGCAGTCTCGAGGTAAAGAAAGCAGGGTAAAACGGAACGGAGCAGCATCGTGAGTGCTAAAATCTAAAAAAAAAAAAAAAAAAAAAAAAAAAAAAGAATGTATTATCATTTTTTAAAAAATCCTATTATTTCATAAGAAGGAAGATTTTTTAATTATTTAAATCCACTTATACACGTCTATTGAGAAAAAAATCAGGTTAGTATGGGAAAATGTCAATAAGTTGGAATTCATTTCAATCAATTGGAAATGGAGTCAATTTGATTTAACACTGTGTTTGTGAATTACCTGGTTCCCATGCACATGAACGAACAAACACTAAGACTGTTTTTCACAAATGCTATCCAAAATTCGATAAAGATTCAAGATTTACGGCAATAAAAATCAAAAGGCCAAATTTCATTCTTTTTGGCGGTACAGTTCGTGAAAAACAGTTATCATAAACAGTTTATTTTAGTTTAAAGCAACACTAGGGCTAATTTGGGACGGACCTCTAGACCTATTTTGAACCGCGATCAGATGACGAGGACGACATCTGAGCTGGCAGCCCCTCTCCACACCACACCACACCAGTGGGAGGACGGATTAAACGTGCAACAGACCCCCTTACACGACGGTTCTTCGGTGAAACCCTCCGGTCTAAAGCCTCGACTTTATCACCGCGGCCCTATCATAAACAGACCACCATACTTCGAAAAATGTTTTTCTACTAATATAGGTCTTCAATTTCGATGTTAAAATCAATAACAAATTTCATCTATAAAGCTCTTCTTCATTCTTGAGTTATCTTGTTATTAAAAAAGAAGCCGAATTTCGCTTTATGTTTATTCTCAAAAACAGGGAGATCTTGTATGGTCTCGTGAAGATGTATCTGCTGATAGGATTTTTAGAAAACACGCGCGCGTGTTTGTTTGTATGTATGTATGTGTGTGTGTGTGTGTGTGTGTGTGTGTGTGTGTGTGTGTGTGTGTGTTGCCTTTTCTTATACCTTTCACACATGAAGCCCGATGGCATAGTGGTAGCGCTCCCAATGCAGAGAGAAGTTCGAGGTTCGATCCTCGGGCTGGGCAAGATCGACTCAGCCTTTCATCCCTTCAGTGGATCGATAAACTGAGAACTAAGCATGCTTAGGAACTAAACACTGAGGGTTCCGTGTTAGGCTGACCATCTAACCGAGACATATGCCTTGCACCCCAAGACCCTCGGTCAAGAAAGCAGATATGGGCACTGTAGGCCTCGGCCCACATGGGCTGTCGTGCCACTGAGTTTAGTTACACGAGAAAGATTTTTAAAAAGACTTAGATAAAATCAGTTTTCTTCTAAAATTAAGTTAACAAATGGAAATGAAAAATTCAATATAAATGTTCGTAGCACAAGAGTCAAGTCTTCTAACCAACGTTTTCTTCTAAAATATAGTTAGCAAATGGAAAAGAATAACTCAATATAAATTGCTCGTAGTAAGAGTCAAGTCTAACAAAAAAAAAAAAATGGACAGGAAATAACCTGTCATACAAGCATCTTAAAAAAATTATTTTGAAATCGAACTCTGGGCCAATTCGAAAACACAAAACGCTCGATAGTCCTGGTATGTGAGATAATGATATACTACACCCAATTTCTTCATCCCTCGTCAAAGCGAATCAAATCACACACCACTTAAAAGAACCAGCACGAAGAAAATTTTAAAAAATAATAATAATAAACAAAAGAAAAGAAGCGAAAAATTAAAACGACGAGGAAAAAAAAAAAATAATATTCCCTGCATTTCTTCTTTACTCCATAAATACCGGTTTCCCGCACATTGTGCAATGCTGTTCTTTCTCGAATGGCTGGAGACCACAAAAACTAGGAGGGGAGGAAAGAAAAAAAAAGAAAGTAAGAAAAAAGAATTAAATGCTACTTAACTAGAGGAAACTGAAGTGAAGGCAAGACTTATTATTTATTTATTTATTTTGTTCGTTCCTTCGACTGAAGTTGACTCACGGCGTACGAAAGAAAGTCTTGGGAATGCAAAGGTTGCATCACAATAGAGAAGTAGCAGCAATTGGAGTCTTGTTTCCAGCTGAGTTAGTTGCATGTAATGGTACTACTTTCTAATAAAGTTCTGGGCAATTTTGTCGGAGGTATTCCATTGTTTTGGGTCTGTGTGCTCTTCCGCTGTCTGTCGTGTGCGAAAGTGATTCTCAGCTGTATGAGTGCAGTACTAAAAAACGAACAATAATGGTCCCATTCAGAGGAATGACAAGATATTAAAAAAGTAAAAATAGAATAACTTTTACTACAGTGCTCTTCCACATCAATAAGAAAATGATGAAATTGTGCGTTAAATAGTTTTCTCAATAATGACGGTTGCTACTATTATTATGCCATTTACATGCATGTAATGATATTTTAAACTCTAATTTCAATTCCAAATTAGTTCCCAAAGTTTCATAGTAATTTAGCCCATATCAAAGTCATTCCAGAATATTCTCTTATTTCCTCATCCCATTCCACTTTTTCTATTTAATTAATTCAAGAAAAGCTTTGTAAAATGCTTTAGTCAGCGGTTCTCACTTCTGAGTGAAAGGATAAAAATTGCTGATCTGCACAAATCCTTTTTTTTTAAAAAAAGATCCCTGTGTTTTCCTTACATGTGATTGACATTCACCAGAAATCCTTATCGGAATCTAAATAGTATTAGCACTGTGAAAAAATATTTTCCCTATCGATATCTCATGTTATATAAGACGAGGGATAATTAATTTCTGGCGCTTCCCTCTCTTCTTGCTTATTTTTTTGCTGTGAGCGGACGTGCCTTGTCCGCGCCTTCTTGTAAATAAATTATGCCTTCCCGGGATGGATTAAAGCGAACTTAAAAATGAAAAGTATCTTCGAAACGGCCTTCTGCTTCACAAAAAAATCATTTTCACTTTATATGTATATACTGATTATACACATTATATGTTCTCAGATTCGAAATCCCTCCGCGCTTTTGCGCATGCTTCAGGATGTGTTTGTTTAGTTAAAATAGGGGTGAGAGGAAAGATGAAAGGAGGAGATAATCACATATAACAACAAAGCGAACTCGGACTATACAAGAACTTAGAAGGTTTAAAAATTGCGGATAACTCGCAATATTGCCAGGAAAAGATTGTATTACTTTTCACTTTTTACAAATAAATAATTTACAAAAATATTTTTTTATGCTACACACTTCTTATTTTATTTGTTATTGGTTTTTTAAATAATATTTTGGGATTAACAATGTAAAATAGTTTTTGTGCCACTCTTCATTTTTTTCCCCGCTTGAATTAGCCATATAAGCAATCAATAAGAAAGTTTGAGTTGAAATAAAATAATATCCACAAAAACGTGTGATAAAAAGACTGAATGAAAATGTGCTCACCTTTGAGACAGTACTATTCGATGCATATGAAGAAAGATATGTTATTGACCCAATGATGGCTTACCTGCTAACACTGCTGAGTTGCAGGCCCTCCTGAAATTATTTTTTCATTTGTTCCCTCCTCCCCTTTTTAAATATTATTTTGTTATTTTTACTAGTTATGAATTCCATTATCAAAGAAACAAAAAAGAAAATAAAAACCAAGAGAGCAGACAAGAGATGAATCAATATATACACGAACAGGAAAAGCACAAGATGAAAATGTGTTGTAATTAGCACTCAAAAAAAATTATTGTTAGCATCGAAAGGAGAAAGTCAAGTTTCTTTTCTTTTAAACTTAGCAGTGGCAATGCTAATATTTCAATAGCTCTGATTTGGCGCTAAGCCAACTGAGGTCCCCCCCCCCATGCTACTGAAAGCACACTTTCGCTGATTTGACTTGTTTTATTTCTTTTTCTTCTATTTGCCATTTTGCTTTCATTTGGCCTTGATGGAAATGCAATTACTATTTTTTATTACATGTTACTCATTTAAATATGCATGCCGATTATTTTCTTAAATACAATTTAGATAATGCCATTTAAAAATGTTAGCCTATTTAATGATGAAGCTGTATTTTTGAAAATGTATTTCATTTGTATTTCTTGGGAAATAGTTTTTGTAGCATTTCTCGTTTCTGTATTAATCAGCTGTCATTTCTCTCAGTATTTCTAGAATATAATAATGATAAATAACTGATTAGATATTCATCTATACTCAGTATAGATTCTTCAACATTAAAATGAGTAGTTTTGCTAGAAATATCGTGTGATTAAAATCTATAATCTAACCTGTAATTAATATCTAACCCTGTAATGGCAATAATTCTTTCCAGACTGCATCTCATTTCGCTGCTGAAGAAAGACAGAAATTTCTTCTAGCTTTTCTATCTATACATCTTGAGCAAGTTGAACACCAGATCTATTGTTAAGTCTGCTATCTCTAATTTAACCTGTTTTTCAAACTGTATTGAATAAATTAACTATTTAATTGTTGATACAGACTAATTTTTTATTAGAAACAACAATCACTGCTTATTTACGTTTTAACAATAAGTGGTCAACATTGTTAACTAGGAGTGTAACAGAGCTCTCTCTACATAAAATAATATATTACCTGTCTCTTTGAAAAGTTGCATTTTAATAAAGCATTCAATTGCTGCTACAGATTAGTTCTTCATTAGCAACAACAGCCACTGTTAATTTACCTTTTAACAATAAATGGTCAGTATTTAGAGTAGTAAAATATTGCAAGCAGTCCGAATTGCCCTTTACTTCAGTTCTACGCAAGCACATAAGAACCATTTTCCAGCAGTTCCATGCAGATACAAGGTCCAGAATCATGCTGGCGTATCTTATCTAACAATCTACTCCAGATCGCAAAACCGAAACGGCCTTTTGTACGCTCTTTAACCACTGGTCACTCACTCCATACCGTAACAAAATCTCCGCCAGACCAAGAAGATTTATGCCTTTTATTCGAAGAGGAAGTGAAATCACAACAAGACAAACGGTCTTCCGTTTGCCTCGTCTTCCAGAAAACTGGAAGAATACCGAACGGAAGCCTCTTCCACCCACGTCCACTTTTCCGGATGGGCTTTGTTCTTTTTTAACCATGATCGCTCAAGCGAGAACCTAGGTGTTTCACCCACCTCTAAGCACTATGGGGAAAGGAGCCGGCAAGAAAACGCACAGGAAGCGACCATGTCTGGGGTGGTGTCCTGCAGGTAAATTAGCGACCCCCTTCCCTCCAAACACACTGCCTCCAGAGAATAATGGCACACCCCCAGGTTGTGAGTTAACGGATGGTGTAACCACTGAAGCGCACCCTGTGGTTAAATAGAGGTTTTAATGCATTACATTTTATTATCAGTAGATGTTGGTATATTAGGTTCATAACATAACGTGGTTTTGATGACTGGGCCCCACTTGTACTGCGGTTTTCCTCAATGCGGGGATGGAAAAGTAATGATCATACTCATGATGGGTTTTTGTTTTGATTTATTTTAGAAAGTAATGCTTGAAAAGAGAATTTTGAAATTACTGATTTTTTTATCATTTTCCCACGCTTTCCCCCTTCCCCTTTTACTTTCTTGTATAAGGTATAGAAATCATCGAATTCAAAAAGAAAAAAAAAATGAAATTATGTCTGTCTGTTTCTAAGCACGATCGCACAAGAAAGAAATGAGCTACAAAAAATAAATTTAATATGTGGTTTTTGCAGCAAGATCTTTATCAAATTTTGAATGAAATCCCTTAAACGGAAGTCTGCCTGTCCACCATGTGTATGTAAACAAGATATTTCTAAAATAATGTATGCAATACAAATGAAGTCAAAGATGCAACAAGTTTAACAAATTTGGTTTACGGATTTATCTACAAAATTATTGAAGAATAGATAATATTGGTATAAATTCGCCAACATATTAATAGTTTTTCGGCTTGTCTATTCATCCGTATTTCTAAATGTAACTACTGGAAGAACATAATGATTTTTCCGCATATTTTTCCAAAATAACGTATGAATCTACATTTTAAATGCTAAAACTATATACCAAATTTTATCCATCTAGCTCTTTATGTTTTTAGTTATCCTATTCGCCAGTACTCAGATGAGTATTTTTTTTTTTTTTAAATTTCCACTGTATGTAATTGTTTCAAATGTTTACATGAGTATGAATTAGAGAATACAATATAGTAATGTTTCATCAAAGAGCTTTTACAAATTATTAAAAATTTACATTTTTAATTTCCAAATAAGTGGGAGTGGGTTTTTTTTAACATCCTCTGAATGGATTTTGTTCAAAATTTGATAGCCATATACTATTTCGCATAAAAACTGCATACCAAATTTCATCGGTTTAGTTCGAAATAAGTTCCTTCGCTGATTCCCAAAAGTGTGTTTTTCGAACTCATAGAGGCATAAAACGTTTAGAGTCGTCAATATTTTCCGAATTTTTTGTCGAATTACAATGCATTCACTTTGTATACTTCGTATGTGAAAAAAATAAAAATTATGCTTTGAAATCTTGATCAAAAATTTATGTTGCATACTGTTTGCTGAGACGCAAAGATATTCGTTGTAGGTTTAACACCCACGGCTTCCATCATACTTCTTGAAGTTCATCACCGTTTATTCTCTGCATTTATCTTTTACGACATCAATTTACACTCGAAAGACTCCAAACAACTCCACCTTTCCAACTATCTTATCGTAAGCTATATATCTTTACGGCTTCATAATCGCAACGAACAATACAGGTATTTAAAAGAAAATTTCCACTGCATGTCATTGCTTCATATATTAACTTGAGCTTGAATTAGTGAAAGCTACTTAAAATATAGTAATATTCCATGAGACAGCTTTTACAAATTAATAAGCTTACATAAAAACATGTGGATTTTTATATTTTCAATCTAGTAAGAATGCCCTTGCCAACTTTCTTATTTCTTGCGCAATATGACGCCTCTTGTGTGTAGACTTTATACTATCAGTACATATAATCAACCCCTGTAGTTGTGTGTGTGAGTGTGTGTGTGTGTGCATGTGTATGTGTGACTGTGTGTGTGAGTGTGTGTGTGTGTGCATGTGTGTATGTGACTGTGTGTGTGTGCATGTGTATGTGTGACTGTGTGTGTGCATGTGTATGTGTGACTGTGTGTAGTTGTGTGTGTGACTGTGTGTGTGTCTGTGCATGTGTATGTGTGACTGTGTGTGTGTCTTTGCATGTGTATGTGTGACTGTGTGTAGTTGTGTGTGTGACTGTGTGTGTGTCTGTGCATGTGTATGTGTGACTGTGTGTGTGTCTTTGCATGTGTATGTGTGACTGTGTGTGCGTCTGGGCATGTGTATGTGTGTCTGTGCATGTGCATGTGTGACTGTGTGTGTGTGTAAAAATCACGTATCATACTTCATTTATTATCAATTTTTCTTGCTTGCTGTGTTCTTGAATTATCGAGTTCTTATAAGCACTAGAAGGTAAATTATTTGATAATTTTCCCCAAAATTAATTATTCATCCTTAATTTTGGTGCAAATCTCGTATACCAAACTTTAATCATGAAGCCCAAATTTTTAAATATTCCAACCTGCTTCATTCATGGTGCATTTAATTTTTTCAGAATACCAGAACAATGCACTTTTTTTGTGGAAAAAATTTATGACCAAAAAAGAAAATTTTGTTGAAGCCAGCTTGAGTGGCTCCCCCGAAACTGTCTTGTATATTCTCTAATAAACTTGTTCATGCCAGCGAATGCCTTCCATGGCATTGGCGTACAATAGTTACGAAATATTCACTTTTGGCGTGAATTTAGCATTTTTATTGAATCTATCATCTCATCCTTGACGATTAATCCCTAGTATGCCATTAATATTGTTACGAATCCTTAATGCGGCTTCTCAGCATAGTGGGTCCCATAGGTGATCCCAGAGCTTGGCGACAAACTTGACGACCATTTGGCGACTTTGGCACCAAAATAGATTATACCCGAAACATCGAGAATTTTCCCGAGTCGTCCAGTAGGAACGGAGTTACGCCTCGAACGTTCCTGATTGGTTGAGAGGTTTCTAGCCCCACCTCCTGAGACCTATAAAAGGAGTGGCCCGCAGTTGCCAGGGTCATCGTGGACCAGTGGAGTCGAAGAGTAGTCGGGATCAACGGTAAAGAACTGGCCTTCCAGAGATAAGCAGAGCAACGATGGAGTGAAGCTAGTGCTGAACTAAGCTGTGCGCTACTGTCTGCAGTTGAGAGTCTTGTACGCTGCTGTGTATGCTGCATGTCTCGGCTAAAGATAATCGTCTTCTGTGCTGTATATAGTTGTCGTCTTTGTGCTGTCCTGTGTGTCTTCGTGTAAATAAACGTCGTTGTTTTATTTTCTACTGCCGCCTGCTGATTGAGCGTTCTCCACACCATATAACTCCTACTATCCAAAGAACCCCGGAAATTTTGTAACAATATTAATAGTAACAATATATTCGTAACAATTAAAAATCTAACTTGTCCATTAGAAACGTTTTTCGCAACCGATTGAAACAAAGATTTGACACAAAACTGCATTTGTAGTTACAAAATCCCATACAAAATTTCGTATATTTGAGTCCCTGCGTTTTTGTGTTATCACATTTGCATGCTTCTGAAAATATAGACAAATAATTGATCAGCACCTTGTTGGATTTAGCTCAAACTTTGGTAAGTGTCTACAATATAGACCTTAGATTCATTGCCGTTGCTTTTTTGAATTATAGCATTTACATGTTTCTGAAAATAAAAATATCGACAGACAATCAACTCTTTTATGGATTTGTCTCAAAATTTGACAGGTATCTATCTACAATATAGATTTTAAATTTATTTACCGAATCTTATTTATACAACTCTCTTCGTTTTGTAGTTATCGTATTAATATTCGAACTTCCCTTGAACAGATTTTACTCAAAATTTGACAGATATCTGCAAATTTGGTGTAAGGATCCTATACCAAATTTTAACCGTCTAGCTCAAAGCGTTTTGAGTTTTCTTTGTCACAAACAGATAGACGGACGGACATTTTCCAAAAATGCGTTTTTCTAACTTAAGAAGGTCTAAAGTGTGGAGATTAATCAAAATCTCGAGTTCGAATTTTTTGACGGTTACTACACTTCTTTATTCTTTGTAAACGAGAAAGCTAAAGTAAAAAAAAAAAAAAAAAAAAAAAAAAAAAAACATATATTATTAAACTGAATTTTACAAAAATGTGACTTAAGTGTGATTGTTATACAACAACACATTTTTGTAAATTGTAGAAAGATACATACTCAATCAAAATATTATCCCTACATACTGCGGCCTACAGTTTGGGAACTCTTTATCTAACTTGTTTCTTTTTGAGTATAGCGTTATAATATAAAGATTTAAAAATAGAAATTTTAAAAATAAATCACAGTGTAAGAGAGCGTGGTTTGGTTTGTGTTAGTTTCTGGCGCAAGAGCCATGCTTGGCTATGCTGCGCCAATCAAATGGTAAAATTATACAAAGGTTCATAAAACATTCATTTGTTAAAAACAATATCAGGGGTGTAAAGATAAAAAAAAGAAAAGAAAAATGATGAAACAAACTCGATTAGAATCTTAAAATTTTTAACTATGATTCATAAAAATTCAATGCAAAGAAATTATTCATTTCATCTCTCATAATACAAAAGGAGAAAAAAGATGTCAAACGCAAGTGAAAAAGCCAATAGCTTTTAAAAAATTAAAAATATTTGGGTGGTATTTTACACCCACCAGGTCTTGTAACGTTAAAGATGCCGAGGTAAAAAAACGAGCACGATAAGAATCAAAAACTGGGCATTCAATTAAAATATGACGAACAGTAAAATCAACTTTGCAACTGTTGCACATAGGTGCATTTTGGCCAAATATAAGATGCTTATGTGTGAAACGTGTATGCCCTATACGGAGACGAGTCAATTTAACATCCATCTCACGTATAGGATGAACAGGCCAAGAAACAATGTTCGTTTCAACAGAATGCAATTTATTTCTGATCTGCAGGTCCCACGATTTTTGCCAAACAGAAAAAAAAAAAAAAAAAGAGAGAGAGAGAGAGAGCGTGCAGCCAGATGCTTGCTGATATGTGAGTTATGGTTACAGTTTAATTTCTGCATCAAGTAAATCAATTATATTACAGGAATCAGCATTCAAGATACAATGAAATCAAATGGTTTCAATTCGAATTTCAAGCTGATACCACAATAAAGAAAATGTCTATCATTTAAGACTAGCTGGATTAGTCACCCCAAAACTTTCTCCATACTCTCTAACAAATTTGTCATGCCAGAGAATGGTTTGCATAGCACTGGTATATAACACTTACGAAAATGTTAACTTTTGTCGTGAATTTAATATTTTTACTGAATCTATCTTATGATTCTTGACGAGTTATTTGATGATTAATCTCTGCTATGAATTAAGAGCATTCAAAAATCGAAATTGTGTTTTAAACATGTTATTTTCGACCGATTGAAAAAAAAATTTGGCACAAAGCTGCATTTGTAATCGCAAAATCCCATACCAAATTTGATATATTTTAAGTTATATGCTTTTTTCAACTATCATGTTTAAATGTTTTTGAAAGTGCAGACCAAAACATTCAACCCGTAATATGGTGTCTACATTATAGATGTTAAATCTGTGTGCCGAATCTTATCCATCTAGCTCTCTTTGTTTTGTAGTTATTGTGTTAATTTATTAACGAACAGCAGAATAGACGGACTTCCTTAGAACGGATTTTACTCAAAATTTGATAGAAACGTGATGCAATGAGAGCATACCAAATTTCAATCATCAAGCTGAAATCGTTTTTGAGTTATCATTGTCACAAACAGACAGATAGGCAGAAAAGCAGACATTTTCCAAAAGTTTTTTTCTTTTAACTCAGAGAAATCTAAAACGTGGAGATTCGTCAAAATTTCGAGTTCGAATTTTTCGGTGATTACTACACTTTTCTTTATACGAGAAAGTAAAAAATGAAATGAAAATCATTTGTTCCGAAGTCCCGGATGAAATTTTAATTTTCACCTAAAATATTAAAATTTTGTTTTACATTTAGAAATATTTTTTTAATGGATTCTTTGTTCATAATGGTAGCATCCAAAATAATCAATGTCCAATCTGATATTATGTTTATAACAGACGCAAGAAAAGCTTAATTGCGCATATCATTGGATATTTCACTGCACGTTGTTTTTTGCCTTTTTTGGTTAGCAATATTCGTTATGGATTTATATATTAAACTAGGATTCATTTGAGAGATTTCTCTTTGCCTATTCTGCTAATTTACATTTTCCCTTTATTATTCTAAGAAATTTATTTCAATAATATAATTAAAAAAAATCCCTTTATCAAATTAAGTTTCATAACTAAAAGTATTTCAATGCAGTTTCGCACCGAAACATTACTTTATGCTTACACATAAATACATGTGCTCTTTTTTTTATATGTATAAATGTATGTTCCTCAATTATCGTCTGCTGATATACAAACTCTGCTTTTATTTTCTTTGCGAAAATAGTCTTAGTATTCCTAAAATGGATTGTGTTTCAATTCATTTCAGATAATATTTATTCATTTTTTTTTTTGTAATGAGAACTGTTGGAGTAACATTTTTTTTTATAATATAGAGAAAATTTTGATACCATTATATTTAAGAATTGAAATAAAAACATATAAATAAGGGAAAAAAAGGATTTTGAACTGCTTTTTAGCCAGCACTAAAACTGAGATTCTTCGGAATTCCTGTTTTACTTCTATTTAGCAGTAAGTGAGAGAGAATGTTGTATCCCTGACCGATTTTCGATGTTAATTTTTTACTAGTTTCATTTATATATTATCTATTCTGCTACGAATACTCACCTTCATTCTACTTATTTTCGAATTTATTAAATATTTAAAGACCAACGCTTTAAATTACTATTTTTTTAAATTAAAAAAAAAATCTTACATAACACACAATGGTGCAACAAAATATTATATCTCTGGCTGATGGGCGAGTGTTGTACCTTTGAGCTGGACTTATTATAAAAATAAGCATAAATAAGATAATTAGTTCTATTAAAACTCAAGTTTTTATACATAAGATGTTATCTAAACTTTCACAGTTTTAAAAAAAATTCTTTCTTTTTAAAATTTATTCGATGTTCTGTGTTAAAAATATATTAGATATTTAATGAATGGGGGAAAACTTCACTCAACTTTATAATTTGAAAAATATATCATCCTTTTCAGAATAAATCTTTTTCAGAAATTTAGCACTAATTTTAGTTTTAAAGTGTTTGTCAATGCTTTTGTTTGGCAATTCATGATGTATTTGCCTTTTTTTCTCATCGGTAATGACAAACTCATAAAACAATTATCTTGCTGAATTATTTGTATTAAATATCAAAAAGTACCTTCAGATATAATTACGGTTTTATGAAACTTTTTTTTGGTAGGATCATTACTTTGATTTTAAATAATTAAAAAATTAAACTATTTAGAATTGACTTATGACTCCATTTCGTATATTATAAATTGAAGTATGTTTAAAATTTTGAAATATTTCAATTCATTATTTCTTCAAGAGTATCATCCATCTAGTAGTCTTCATCCATCATCTGACAAAAGAAAAAAAAAATCTTTAAAACATGAAAAAGAAAATCAAAATTTTATACAGGTGAAAAGCTATTAAAAATTTTCATTTGAAAATCTGTTTTATTTGCTATCATAAATAAAAAGTTTTCATTTATTAAAGACTACCATCCACTAGCTACAATGCAAATTAATAATTGCTAAAAATTTCAGTTCAATATTTTTTTTGCAGTTATGTCTTAAAAATTTCTTCAACAAAATGTTTTCATATTTCCAAATTTGATAAATATATAACTCTTGACATTTTAAAAGTCTTACACCATTCTTTTTATTATGCAAGGCATTTCCCTAATTATATATCATTATATATCCAATTTTATTACAAGCAAGAACATCAATGCTTAAAAATTTGCAGACTTTTAAAAAGCTTCATCATTGCTCAATATTCAATTTAAACGTGAATTTTAAATACAAAAAATTTTCTAAAACTTTATTAAAGGCATATCTTATACTAAAACCTACTCATCATGGAAAAATAAGCGGAATATTTATATTTTGAATATCAACAATAGAAGAAAAAAAATTCGGAATGAAATATTAGTAGTTAGAATGAAAATGATTTGAAATTCATTTTAACAATGAAATATAATGTTGCAAAAATGCTTAAAATATTTTTTTTCAAAAACTTGATTAAAAATGGGGAACAATTATTAGGCAAAAAAATTGGTATAATTGAAAAGTTAATTTTTTAAATTTTAAAATGAGGTAAAAATCTTTTAATCGCTTCAATATTTTCAGAAGATTTATATTTTCTCTCTCCAAATTATATATATGCCGAATTTGATAGTTCTAGATTAAGTTATCCTCCCTATAGGTCGCTAACACAAATATATACATATATTCATTATTATTATTATCATAGAATTTCAAAATATTTGCATCATGCGTTTAAGGGTTAAGCGCAACGAAATAAACTAGAGAAATAAAAATAAAAATTTGGTTTTTGTTTGTGTGCCGTGTCTGTTTAAAATAAAAAAAATAACATAATTTTTTAAAAAATGAGAAAGATTGGTTTGAACCTAATATTTTATGTCAAACCGTCGCCTTAAATCAACCTCGGCATAAAAACCTCGATCCGCACAAATCTCCTCTAATAGCTTCACAGTTTGACGGCGAATAATTCAAAATTTCTGTGGTTGGCGAGGTATTTTTTTCACGATATTACCTTCACCTTAAGTTCACCACCACGCATTTACTTTTACGACATCATTCGCGCCAATTCACACTCGACAGACTCCAAACAACTCCACCTTTCATGCTCTCGTATAGCACGCAATACCACTTTCCCACTTCATAATCCGTCCGAGAGGACTTTTCAAACAAAGGCTTTGACTCTTACCCGAACCACCTGCACAGAAACAACCCCAGAGGAATGCGAGGAATTTTTACCTGAACATACAGAAAGTGGTAAGGTTACGTGACCAGCACGCGTCTCGAGGAGTGGATCGTGACTGCCGTTTCAAGCGCTCCCACTGATGAGCAGCCTGGCCTGAGGACATGGAATTAGTAGCTTTTTCATGAGCAGAATTCAACACGTTTTATTAGGGAGGGGGGGGAGAGAAGAGGGGAGGAGAGGTAAAGGGAGTAAACATGAGATTAATTCTCTAGAGAATTGGGATCGTTGGAATGTTTTCTTTATATTTGTTTGCATACCAAATTTATTGATTCGGAATGCTTACATGATGTTTATTTTTGTGTCAGTGAATGTCATATGAGGTAAATAATATTTGCTTAAGCAGTCAGCACGCTTTCGTGACATAAATTATTAAGTTAAAAGCAGAATATAAACAGTTGAGATTGTTGTCCTCACGAGTGTTTCGTGAGAAGAAGGCAAGGGGATATGGAACCCCCGGGCTCTTATTTTGGAAGATGTCATAAAAACAAAAGTTAAGTAAGTTAATACCAGTTTTAACTGGTTGAAGTGGTCTCCCGAAAACTTTTTTGCATACTCTCTAAAGAAAGGTGTTATCTCAGAGGACATTAGTTACGAAATATTAACCTTTGACATAGAATTAGTATTTTTACTGAATATATCGTGAGATCCTTGCCGAATTTTTGGAGACTAATCAATAACACGCGGTTAATAGTATCAAAAAATTCGAATTTATATTTTAGAAGCTTTTTTCCCAATCGATTGAAACAAAAATTTGACACAAAACTACACTTTTGGTCATAAAATCACATACCAAATTTGATATATTTAAGTCATTGGGGCTTTGAGTTATCGCTTTTACATGTTTCTAAAAGTCCAGACCGACAGACTATCATTCCCTTGTTAGATCTGCATAAAAATTTGAAAGATATCTACGCTATAAATGTTAATTCTGTATATCAAATTTCATCTATCTAGCTCTCTTTGCTTTGTAGTTATTCTGCTAAGTTATATTCCAACAGCCGGACAGACAGACTTCCTCTGAACGGATTTCACTCAAAATTATGATAGAAATCTACAAATCTGATGCAAAAGTCGTATACCAAATTTCATCCGTCTAGCTAAAATTGGTTTTTAGTTATCTTTGTCACAGACAGACAGACATGTACCAAAAATGTGTTTTTCGAATTCAGGGTACTCTAAAGAGTGGAGATTCGTCTAAATCTCGAGTTCGAATTTTTTGACGTTTACTGTACTTTCTCTATACTACGTATACATGAAAATAAAAATCAATTATAAGCAAAATATGAATAAGCTGACAGCCATTTACCATATCCAGAGGCAAAAAAATTCTTATTATGTTCTGGACACTATACACCTCGCTACCCCACTAATTGCGCGTCATGTTAGTTTCGTCATGCAATGAAGGGAATAGAATATGTATTTTGTTCTTCTCATTCGCAATCTGATTTCAAAATTGAATATGGATCTATTAATTATCTATTAATTACTGAAAAATCTATACACCAAATTTCATCCATTTGGTTCGTTATTGTGATACGTTCACACAATCACAAATAGATAGATGGAATGACGATCAATCCTTTATCAGGCTTGGTTTGGTTTGTATATATTAACGCCCTTTTTTAAAGCAACCCTAAGGCTATTTTGGAACGGACCTCGTAATCTTGAACTGCGGTCAGATGAAGAGGACAACATCTGAGCTCAATCCTTTATCAGATTTTGTCCAGTTTAATTTCTGTTTAAAAGGAAATATAAGGGCAGTTTTGGGACGGTGTCATCATTTTTAGCCTAGATCAGATGACGCGCATGATGCATGAACTGGAATTTCTTCTCCAAACTTCCACACCACACTATTAGGAGAATACATGACTTTCCAAACATAAAAGGTAAACTAGATTGACATCTATTGTGAATCATTGGTGAAAGCGAGTTTCGAACTTCGAACTTCCCTTTCTCGAAATCAATACTTTGCATTTAAAACACTCGAGTACTAATTTAGCATTATTTTGACTAAAATCTGTAATTCTATTAATATAATCACATTTTTTCAAGTTATTTTCAATTTCTTGTAAACAGAGATTTCAAAGAACTATTGTAATTTTCAAAAAATGAGATTCAGAGATTTTGATGAATTCCTTATTTTTTATCTTCAACAGCTCCATGTCTTTTTAAATTATGTCTGTCTCGTTGTTAGTGTGCCATCGGTCGGCCTGGCAGTACCAAATCGTCAATAGCTGAAAAATACGCGAGTAGATTGATGAAATTCGTACACCATTTTTATTTAAAAAAAACTGTAGATTTCAATAACATTTGGATGAAACGAGAATCTGTCTGTTTGAATTTTTGTGTGCAGTTGAGAACGTTAATTAACTAATCATATAAAAGAAATTTAGTAAATAGTTTCTCATTAGAAATAGTACTAAACATGAAAATAAATCTTCCAAAGATTAAAGAATCCATGAGTCCAAATATTTGTATACTTTTATCCAAATATTTGTGTTTCAAAAACGCAACAAGCTAATTGGATGAATTTTAGCATATCTTTTATGCAAGCAATACCCCGATCTAGACATGGGGCCGTCGATGAGCAACCCCACCTAGCCACAACCACCCATAGTCTATCGGTGGTTGTGACCTAGCACGAAGGAACAAACGACATTTGATGACATCGGAACATTTGCAAACAGCAAAGAACCATCTAGAGAAAACGCATATTGGTACAGAAAATGAGAAAAAAAAAATTACATTTTAAATTGCAAATTAAATTTTAACACAATAAAAATGCAAAAAATACATTAAATGTACGTTAACGTTTTTTGCAGATCTGTGTTAAATTTTGTGCTAAATATATCAAAGAGAAGATTATCTGTTCGTATTTCTGTTTGTATAAGTACACAATTTTCAACAGAAAAAAATTAATAAACAAAATTTGATATTGATCTTAACAATATATATAGATACAGATAGATAGATATAGATATGGATATAGATATAGATATATTTTAGATAGAGATATATATAGATAGAGATAGATTTATATATAGAAATGTATTAAAATTTATATCCAATCTCTGAATGATAAGAGATCCAAATTACATATTTTATTATCTTCTCGAAATTATAATGACGAATACAAAATAAGCCAAATAATGTGTGCATACAAAGAAGATGAAGAGAAAACAAACTTACGAATAATTATAATAATGGCAGCTTGTTAGCTATAAAGAATTTGCAAATGAACAAATATATCAAAGAGTTAAAATTGTCTCTTAAAATTATCAATAGACTTAAAATAGTCTATTTGATGTTGCGAATAATAGTTGAAGAAACTTGTTTTATCTTATATCGACTCTTCATTGTACAAAATTAAAACTAATTCTTTAAGCCTTTTTTTTTTAATAAAAATTATTATGTTATATATAGAGAAACACTATGTTTTGGCACTGTAATCGAATATAAATTTATTTTACTGCATGAACCTTTCGAGAACTTTTTATTGTTTTTCGGGAATTCCGCTACTGAAAGTGAAGAAATATCTGAATTTATCTTGATTTCCCTTTTAAATCCGAGTGTCATCTACTGAAGAATGAGTATTTTTTTTTTAAGTCTTGGGAAGTTATTTGTTCAGGCAGCGTCTGTACCTGGAATCGTAGGCTCAAAGTTATTTCAAAACAGTCTTTTCTGAAAGAATTTCAAAGAAGAAAGAGGGGGAAAAAACGTATTTTTCATGAAAAAAAATTTTTTTTTTTTTTTTTTTTGCGAATTTCATTTGCATAAATTAAAATACAATGAAAAATACAAATGAAATCTAATTGGATGGTTTATATTGTTTGAGATAAATGTTAAAACTTCCTTTATAATGAATACTTAAAGGAATCTATTCAAATGATGTCATAGTCACTTAATAACAGCATGATAAAGCATTCTAATATCTAATTACAAGTGCAATCTCTGTCAATTTTTGAAACTTTAAGTAAAATCTTGACTTTTTTTCCCTCAATAATATCTGAAAATAATACAGTATAAAAATAATAATTACATCATCTTAAAATTCAAAGAATTATTTTTCCATTTGTTCTATCTGTGAGGTGTGTGACCCCCCCCCCCCCCGGAGAAAGGGATTGTGCAAGCCAGTGTGTGAGTGCCTCTTTCATGAGCTAGAAGTTAGACTTCTGCCCTCGGGAGCCTTTACCTTCAGAAGCTACTGCACAAACTCGGCTTAAATCGCTGACTCCGTCAGTGGGCTTATCTGTGGCAAGTGTCATAAGTAAAAACAACAATCTAGAAGAAAGTTTTTACTCTGTTCACATTTTATATAACGAATAAGAATTAGCCAAAAAACTAAATTATGAAGAACGAATCAAATGATGATCATGGAATTTGTTGTAAAGGATTAGAAAACGAACAAAATCTCTTATTGTAAACTTATCCTAGTAAATTGTATCTACTTATAATTTGTAAGTTAATGAGTCAATTATTCATATTATTTGATTCATTAAAGATTATTTGTGTGACTAAAATATTATCTCCATACAAATAATTTAATTAGTTTTTCATAATTTTTTTAAAATTTTCATTACCTCAATTTGCATAAATGTAATTAATAGAAAGTGCTATAACTTATTACTTTTGTAACATTCCCCGTTTCCCAGTACTGATAAGACATTTACAGCCAGCTGTGTCGTCGCTGTTACTTACTAAACTCCTCGAGATAGCCAGATGGTGGATCTTTTCACCTGGATGGTCTCGCATCTGTTCATGAGCGACTACAGTGAAAGACCATATGTGGAATTCCTCGTCCAAGAGGTATTGATAGTACCTTCAAAGAGAAAGGGGTGTCCAAACATCTGGATGCTAAATGTTTCTCATTGTGAAAGGATCCTCCCACGACCCACTGGCGCCACTGAGGGAGCATATTGCTGAACCCCGATTGGCCGAAAGAGAGCTCAAATGACCACTGTAAATTAAGATGCGAAGATTGTCGCCGAAATAAAGTGCGGAGATTTTTTTTAGGAGAAGAGAAGAAACGAATTGCAGGAGGACTGTTGGACTACGCCCACGAGTTCGGAGTCTGAGAACCAACTGAGTTTTCAAGAAAGCCTTCGACTTTGACTGTTGTATCTCCTACTACAGGTGTAAATAACTATTAACTAGATCAAGACATTACACTTTGTTATATAAAATTAGGTACCATAACCAACTGTGCACTACTCGTTTCTTTTCATGTTGGCTCTGACTGTTTGACTTAATTTTGTGCTATACTTTAACACTTTTAAATTTTTAATATGCCCAGCTGGAATATCATGTATTTTCTTTTATGACTTCTTGATCTTTTAAGGAGTTCGATGCAAGAATTCGAAATCTCTTCGACAAGATCAGTAGCAGCTTTTGGTAATGGGCGAATGTAGACCCTGCACATTACGACACCCTCGTTTTAATAAACTGGTAAATTTCGTTTAACATTTCAGAGCATTTTCAGCATTTTAATAATTTATTTTAGCTTATCTTTTTATATAAATGTGTCATTAACTTTGTGAAAAAGTAGGTGTTTTTATTTACCTATTATGACTCCGAATTGAGGTACATTTGAGGTTCTAATATCTTATAACTTATAAAACTTCTATTTTTGCAAATTTATTTATTCAGCAATTAGGAGAATAATTTTTTAAAAAAATAGACCTGCTTGTAGCTCCTTGCAGCGAACAGGCCTAGGCTGCATAGTCGAAAATATGCCAATGATGTTGCTTTTTCTTTTTCGATATGTTACCGTTAAAGCTCAAAAAGCGTTTATGTGCAAATTGCTTAACTTATCTGCAGATTAACTGATTTGCTCCATTAATGTGTGGAATCAAGAGTTTTCCGCATTTAAACTACATAATGTACACATTAGCGGCTTCCGTATCTTCAAAATTCAAAAGTTTTATTTCTCTCATTTCCTTTCCTTACTCCTTCCCTTGAATTCAATGTTTGCAAAGAGAGATTTTTAAGGAAAGAAGATGTCCCTGTTGTAGAAATACCTTTACGAGAAACCGCAATAAAACAATCCCATGATATCTGGCACAGTTTTAAAAAATGTGACTGCAAATCTAAATATATTGTAAAGTTTCCTCGTTTTCCTCACATAATAATTGGCATTCCGATCAGACGTAACGTCACCCGTTTTCCCCTGACATCACTAAGTGCTTATGGACCGCCAGATGTGGATCCTCTTCGCCACTGGAATCATTATGTCTGATCATTTATTGTATCCAGATAAAGGATAACATATCTGTGTTTCGTCGTTTCAAAGAGACCATCATATCTTCAAGGGAGAAAAACGTCAAAGCATCCAGATATTAAACTTTTTTTTTATTATGAATGAACTCCTCACATTTTCGAGAAGCGATCAATCACCAGCAACCGTTGTCATTAAGTGTCGAAGTCAGGTGGGCTTTAGCCTTTGTTAGCTGTGAATTGATTATAATTAACATGTGTTCTGGAAGGGTCAGCTACAAAGATGCATCATTAACAGACATTCTCACGATCGGCTGGAGACCATTGAGGAAGCATTGCTGAGCAGCTATTGGGTGATAAGGAATTCAAGTGCACCAATGAGAAATTCAGAGGCGGTGATTTGACGGAAATAAAATGCGTTATTTTTTTTAGAGGGAAGAGCAGTGAGCGCCGTTTTAAGAAGGAATCGGAGAGACGTGAGAGTTCGAAGGCGTTCCTGATTTTGTGAAAAACTCCGTGTGATTCGGGAACCTGTAGTAAGATCCACCCGATAAAGATCAGTGGATTTCTGGAACTACCCCTAAAGGGGCCGTTAACAGCCTGTTAACGTTTGTGTGTGTGTGTGTGTGTGTGTGTGTGTGTGTGTGTGTGTGTGTGTGTGTGTGTGTGTGTGTGTGTGTGTGTGTGTGTGTGTGTGTGTGTTTATTCTCCGAATTGATCGAGGAATTATTTCATGCTTAACTTTCAACTGCTGTGTGTATTTTGCAAATAATATTAACCTAGATGAGGACAAGTTGTTTCTGTGTACATATATAAGGCTGTAAATAAAAGAGTAGTTTGTTATGATACTCTTTTATTTGATCGGTCAGGATCAAGACATTACAATACCACAAATAAGCGTGCTTGTTTGCTAACCATTTACTACGCAATTCAAAGTGTCACAGTGTTTAGAAAGCAGTAAAGTAGGCATTATTTTATCATACGTTTCGCAAATTCATTTTCTTGATTGCAATAATATTTTAAACAGTTTGATTCTTTGTATTGAAGTTTTTCAGCTGATTGATGATT
Source organism: Argiope bruennichi (assembly GCF_947563725.1). Lineage (NCBI taxonomy): Eukaryota > Metazoa > Arthropoda > Arachnida > Araneae > Araneidae > Argiope > Argiope bruennichi. Next base: position 18,391,370 of record NC_079157.1, on the reverse strand, counting down.
GATTTTATCAATGAATGTGTTGATCATTCAATTGTATTAACTTGATTCTTTAGATATCAAAAAATAAATAAAAATACTTTAATTTAAGCCTACAGAAACGTTGCTGTTGTCCCGGTAATAATTTTATTTCCACTTTAAACGGTGCCTAGTAAGTAATGTGTAGATTATCAAAGTAATTCGCAGATTACCTGGGTTATTTGAGAAATGAAACGATTTTCCGCATTTTAATGGATTACACTGGTTAGCGTGCAGATTAGCTAGCTAATCTGCAGATTAACTGAATTCTGCGCTTTAGCGTTAACAGATACATATAGAACAAATATCCACAAGCGTAGTCACGGGTGCAAAAGGTGACACAAAATGCAGCAAACTAAACTAGAAAGTTAATATTTTCGGGAGAAAAAGCCCTTTCAATATTAGATGTAAAAAAGAAAAAATAAATAAATAAATTGCTTCCATTTTTTCTTCTGGCACGTGAGCGCGCAATTGGAGAAATTTAGTCGATAGTTTATTTGATAGCCCATTGTCTTTTGGCAATGCTCGATTTGAAACGAAAGGAAAAAAATAACCAAGAGTTATCGATAGTTTTCTTCGAAACATTTCTCATCTTGTAAAACCGTCTACGTCTCATTGAATTTCAACAGCTGAATGATTGCGCGATTTTATTTTTCTTTTTCCAGTGAAGATTACACTTGAGAAGGAAAATCAGAGGTTCTTTGAGAATCACTTTGGTTGAAAAGCGAGTACGGTATTCATGATGATACTTGAGATTAAGAGTCGGCTGGTCTGTTTTGTTTTTTAACGGTAGCTGCAATTAGGTTTCCAAGGCCGTTTTTTGCGTTTGTTTATTTTTTGAAAAATATGCGAATTGGGGAGGAAGAAAAGGCATCTTTATTATATTTTGAAAATAATGATTGTAGTATTTAATTGTTGTTATTCTTTGGCAGTAAAAGTAATGAATATAAAACAGTGCATTTTACTTAGAAATTAAGAAAAATAGTGTTCATATAAACAAATTACATGCATTGAGGTAACATAAAATATAAATTTCAGTAATAATATATTTTACACTTATTTATAAAATTGATATAATAAATATGGTTATTTTAATATTTTATTTATAGAAAATTGATCAATAATTTTGATTTGAGCATTTTCTTAAATAACATATTATATCGAAAAATATTCAAACCATCCAACCTAAATTCTCCTAAAGTTAATCTTAATCTTTTATCCTTTTTTAATGCCGAGATCCTCATCGCCGTTTAATTACAAGCCCTAAATCCTATTTTTACATTCAGCATATTTAAAATTATAATTAAATCAATTATTTTATTTCATAATAATAATTAAAAAAACAGTAGAGTAAATGGCTATGACAATAAGTCATATGTTAGGCATAATTTGTACCACTTTCAAATTACCCTAATAAAAAAAATAAAAAAATTATCCATTACCCCCTGGGTTATTACTCAAACCGCAAGGAAAGCGCCTTGGTTGACAGGCGAGCCCGGAAGCAAAATTAGTCAGATAATTGCGGTTAGCCCCATTCTCAGGTGCTGGCCCCACGAGCTTCGACCGCACCCATAAGATGGCAACTTCAAGTTTGTAAACAGACTTATCTGCTCTAACTATCTGTTTGCTTTATGCTGATTCTCCTTGTTGTATCGATAAGATCGGAGGATTAAATTAATCCTGTCTGCTTATGAATGCATTATGCGTAATTTGAGGCCGAGCATGCATGTATTTGTTAGTTAATGGGATGAAATGAAGCCCGTACACAAGATAGGCCAAACGTCATTCTATCACTTCTAGTGTTTCTGTTATCCTGTGTTGAATACAATGAAATATATTCCAAGGAATTTATTTTCTCTGTGTTTGAACTATGAACATTATACTCCCTACGACTTCCGAGTATACTTTTACAATATAGCACCATCCTTTGGGTCTTTCTTTCATAAGAATTTGGAATGCTCCCACAAAGGATAAGGGGGAAAGATAGTAAAGATTTTAAAGTCATGGAACATTCCATAAATGGGAATATCTTCCCACCACCTCACTTTAGAATATACCAAAGAAATATGGAGCTTTTTGTGCTTTGTAGTGTAATGTTGGAAAAAGAAGTTAGATATTCATTTTGCTTTATTTTGAATCAATCAGTTGGAACCAAAATTTGCTACCCTTCTGCAATTTAGGTTACGAGGCAACGAATCAAATTTCATTTATCTAAGTTATAATGTTTTTGAATTATGTATTCACATATCTGTGAATATTCAGACCGACAGACGGTCAAACATTTGACAGATTTGATCCTAAATTTTATTCAATTTTGATGATAAAACTATGTTCCAAATTTGATTCATTTAGTTCTTCAAGTTCTTTTTTAGATATCGCGTTCACGTTTACACGAACAAACATGCTACATATCGATGGATTTAGTTCAAAATTTAATTTGAAGAATGACAAATTTGGTGTACATACACCATAAACCAAATTTCACTTGTCTAATTCAATTCATTTATTAGTTTTCAAATAAGTATAATGACAAAAATATTTCTTTCATAGTCGCAGAGGTTTAAAATTTGGAGATCCATCAAAATCTCGAGTTCCATTTATTATTTTCTCGTGTTCGAAGTTTAGACGAAGTATTATAATCATCAAAAAATTGGAACTCGGGGCTTTGACGATCTCAGCGTTTCAGATCTCTCTGCACCCGGGGGAAAAAAAGATTTTTTGGCATTGTCTATCTTTCTATCTGTGAACACGATGATTCAAAAAGGCTTTGAGCTAGACGAATGAAATTTGGTATATGGAAGTACGACTGAATCCATAAACTTCTATCAAATTTTGAACGAATTCCATTATCAGGAAGACTGGCTGGCTGTTAGAGCACAAGTGAACCTGATAAACTACTAAGGGCAAAGTTCTAGACAAATAAAATTTGGTACACAGGTTTATCAATTAAAATACAAGTATTTAACAACTTTTGAACTAAATCCGTCAATCGTTCTGCACTTTAGCATACATGTAATCGCAATAAATCGTAAATGCAATGACTTTAATGAACGAAATTCATTATGTTATCTGTATTTTGCGTCAAATTTTGGTGTCAGTCGGCTGGTAAAAAGGCTTTTAAATTACATATTCACTCAATAGATTCATTAAAAATGCTAGATCCACATCAATGATTTCTATTCCTCAACTACCATTCACCAATGCCATGTTAAGTGTTCGTGGCCTTACCAAAGATCCACAATTTTATGTAGATGTAGAGGGATAAGATTTGAAAGGGGGAGTATGAAAGACAGTTTCTGGTAAATCATTCCCGCTGATTTGATATTTGCAATACTTTCTTTGCCGGCGTCCTGAGATAGGTGGTAGCGCGTTTTCCCTTTGATCTAGGCATCCCGGATTCGAGTCCTGGTACGGGCATGGTTGTTCTCTATCCTGTGTTCTATCTGTGAGGTGCGTGAATGAGCCCCTCTCCCCTGTAAAAAGGTGTCGTGCAAGCGAGTGTGTGTGTGCTATCTTCATATGAACTAGAAGTCAGATTTCTGCCCTCGGGTGCTCAGGGGTCTTTACCCTCAGAAGCTATTGCATAAAAACTTGGCTTAAAATAGCCACACGACAAATAATAATAATAATAATAATTTCTTTTCGTATACCAGAAGGGGATAATTGTATTGCAATGTGGTTTTCATTTTTTTTTTCATCATAAACGCAGATTTATATGTAAGATTATCAGAAGAAAATAGCTATAAACTAAGTTTTAAAATATTAAATGAGAAATCTGTACGCATTTCGTAAAAGAGGATTATCAAGTATCTACGATCAAATAACTTTTATTTCTATATGACAGAGAGATGCAATATACCAAAAAGATATGAAATGCTATTTCTTATGTTCAATGTCCGAAGTTCTTATACAATCACGCACAGCAAATATATTTTTTATTATATGACATAACGCATTATTCAGCTATTTATATGCATTACAGATAGTTTCTGATTAAACTATGATATTGAATATTCTATCTATCCTGGAATTAGTTTAGTTTTAGTTATATTAACGTCCCGTTTGAAGCAACACTAGGGCTATTTTGGGACGGACCTCGTAATTTTGAACCGCGGTCAGATGACGAGGACGACACCTGAGCTGGCACCCCCCTCTCCACACCACGCCACGCCAGCGGGAGGACGTTTGGTCAGGATGGATTTAACGTGCAACTGGCCCCCTTACACGACGGTTTTCGGTGGAATCGGGTCTCGAACCTGAAACCCTCCGGTTCCGAAGCCGAGACCTTACCACCAGGCCACCGCGGCCCCATCTATCCTGGAATAGACATGAGAATTCACTACTACTTTAATATCTCCCTTTATCTCTCAATCTATATTAATATTTGCCTCTTCTACACGAAGCCCACATGAGATATTTTCTTAATTTCTTTACATAAAAAACGCCCGTTTACTTCAAGAACACCTAAGAAATTTTCCGAAGAAATCCAAATGCCTTCTAAAAAGGCACAGTAGACAATGAAGGACGATTTTCTGACCTTCGAGACATTTGGCCGATAAAGGCTTAAAATGAAAGAAAATTCACTCACTCACTTCCGGTCAGCAGGACCGGATTATTAAACAGGTAAAGCAGACAACTGTCTGGGGGGGGGGGTCTACAACTTCAAAGGACTTATCACATTTTCCTGCGGTATTTTGAAAGTATTTATTTTGTGCTTTCATTTAATTATAAAAACCGTGTGATCGTACATAATCTAATTAAAATCAATCATTGTTTAAATAAATTTTCAGATGTTATTATTAAATATTATTAATAAAATGCATTAGTAAGGCTCTGTTAAAAATTGTCGTTTTTTTCATCGTTTTATTTAAAATTCAGTTGCATACTATTTTTTTTTAATTCGATATATACTCAGATCAACTTTTTGGGAAAGATTCTGCAGCTAAACGTTTTGGTACATCAGTTTGTCAAAATTTGCTGCTGAAGACTTATATAAAAGTTAATTTACAATCGATGAAAAATAAAGATTATTGGTTTTAAAAATTATTAGGGGCAAAGGAGCCCGAGATTTGCATTGTTTACGGTGCCTTAGAATGTTTAATTTGGCCTTGCAGCCCAGGGAGCACCAGATTAATTCTCTTTGTATTTTTCGAAATATTTTGTATTGTATGATCTCTCTACAAAGCATTTCATAACGCACCAGCAAATGCCCGCCCATGCCTCTAACTAATACATACCAACATATTCGCATTTTTAAACATAACATAAACAGACATGACACAATTGTATATATACACAAATTTGATATCAAAAATAAATTTCTTTTTTATGTAATGAAATATTGCGTAAAAAGGGGAAAAAATCAAAATCGAGTCATCAAATCGCGTGAATTTACTTCATTGTTGAAAGTTAAGGAAGAAAGAACTTTTTATTTTTATTTTCTCAGTTTACGTTAGGAGAAACTACAGTACCGCGGTAAACAAATGTAAATAGAAGGTAGATTATTAGAACAGTTACATTTTTAATAGCTTTATGATTTCATCTCAATTAAAAAACATAGTAATTAACAGAAGTGGAAACAAAGCGGCTTTAATATCAATCACAATTTTTTTCAAGGAATCAACTCTATTAAGCGATTTAATTGACATTAAAAATGAAATAGTCTTGACCAGCGAACCAGTCTTACAACCAAAGGCGGCTAGTTGATGATAAAATCAAAAGGGTTATTTAGTAAATTATAGTGAAATATCTTCAGTCAAGTAATTTGTCGAACTGATTTTGTTTACAAATATTGAAGCATCTGATGTTCTATTGCGCAAAAAGTTATAAGGGTTTTCGCGCCTCTAAAAGAGGCCAAGATTACTCTTTTCCGTCGTTTTCTTGTACATTTACATTTTTTTTCAGTATCAAATGTTTCACTACGTTATTATCTATATCTGTTTCTAAATGTATACAAATTTAATGGACTCATTTTCTAAATCTGTTTTTCTTTCAACATAAAGCATATTAAGCGCGGGCTTTTTATGCTGAAAATATTCAAAAGCCCATCGTTCACTGAATTAATACGGTCATATTTCGAACCTGCTGAGATTTACCGTGACGTCACCAGCGCACCTGGGAATGAGTCATGGGACGTTCTATTGTGCACTTTATTCCTAAAGAGTGAAAATATCGTCTGGTGGTCGCGAACAATGCTAGGCTCCGAACAGCTGAAAAAGTTGTACACTATGTTACTCTAGACGCGCGTTTTCCCGCGCCCGAACACGTTTCGGGCAGGTTGTAGCGGGGGGGGGACGAGGGGATGAATTTTCTATCCCTAATCCCCCACTTCCTTTCTTACTATCTGAGTACAGGAACTCAACTTTCCGTCTGTTATGATCAGCTGTTTCTAAGAGGGTTATGGCGGGAAATCTCAAGATTTTGACTTTTTTTGGAATTTAACGGAATTTGTGAATTATACTGCTTGAAAAATATATATACGTATATATTCACTTGCAATAGAAAGAGCCGGATCTTTTTATTCTTGGAAGCTTAAATTTTTTTAGAAAGGTGTATTTTTGTTATGAATATCATATAAATAATGAAGCAAAGTCCAATCAATTTTGAGAAACGATTTTTTTTTAATTTATACATGCGATTAAACATTTACTATTTATATATTTATGAATACATGAGAGAAAAAGGGTGAAAATTTTTTTATTCATGAATTGTCAAACTTTTCTAAACCCATATTAAGGCATTTTAAGAGCATTAAAAATATAAATTATATTAAGTAGTTAAAATTATGTATCATTGGATAGAACAAAAATGTCTGATTATATTGATATCTGCTTTGAACATCTAAAGTAATTAACAAATTTTGATAGAGTTTTAAAAATGTACTCATTTTTTCAAAAAATTTTTAAAAATTAAAACTAAAACTTCTAAACCTAGCATCATAATTTAGTTTTCTTTTTCAATTTTTTTTCGTAATAGTTAGAATATTTCTCTTTGATTCAAAATAAAAATAGTCAAAAATTTCTTTTGTTTTAATTAATTGTTTTCCAGGGTGTCAGATATTTTCACCATTGATCCACAAAGAAGGGGGGGGGGGATTTTACATTTTTGTTGATTCTGCAAGGAGCCAAATGAGAATTTATGATCCTAGAGTTATTGAAATTATTTTTATAAAATAATTTCAATATTTAACGAACGATATTATAAATTCTTATAATATCATTTGAAAGAAACTTTTTAATTTCTTTCCCTTCTTCCAACATGTCATCATTTTCAAAAAAAAAAAAAAAAAAAAAAAAAAATCTTTGTTTTTTTTAATTGTGTAATACCATTGTCGCAAAAAAAAAAAAAAAGTCAATAGTTGTTGTTTTTTTGTGTGTGTGTATGTGTGTGAATTTATGTTCTTTAGTTTGATTTCTCAGACATTCATCAAGTCACAAGCAGCGTTATTCGAGTACTGACGGCTTTAAATAAAACTTCAATAAAAGTGAATTCTTTGCGATTTTACTTTAAAATTATCAGACTTCGCGGATTACTTGGGACAGATATATCTTCGATTCTATTTGGAAAAACATTTCTGAATTCAATGTGCGTTGCTTCCAATATTTGCATTAAATTAGTTAATCATAACAATTGTGCAGTGGTCGTTTAAGACGAAAGTCTGCCAGATGTAAGCAACCATTACAAGAAAAGTAAACAGAGTTAAAAGGAGAAATTCTCACAAACCTTTTTACACCCCCTCTCATAAACCACCCGCATATTTCCGGAGGCGAGGGGTAGAAAAAAAAAACCTTTCCAAGGAACCTGTAACTTCACTCATATAGTTTTAACACCAGACCTTCTACAACACCACTGACAGACACACATTGCGCAATTCAATCCTCCCCTCCCACCCTAATCTTTCACAGAGACTTTCTTGTACACTTTAATGAGCCTTTGCTTTCAGAGCGGGGAGGTGAAAAGAAGGGGAGTATACGGATGAGGGAAGCACTTTCCCACGTGTTATTTCAATCGTCATCAGGAAGTGTGCGTAAGCTTTTTGCTTTACTTTTTTAGAGGAAAAAAAAAAGTGGAAAATGCGCTGATGGAGGTACTGAGATTTGTAAGTTTTTGACAGATGTCTAACAGATCCCTCGAGGGGGCAGACAGGATCCCTTTTCGCGCATTTTTGAGTCTTGTTCCATGCAAGGGTGCTCCGTGTTGCAAGTAAAAGTATGAGGACGTAATACTTAAGTTACCATATTTTTTTTGTCTTCATCAGCGACATTGGTAACGATAAATGATTTATATATATATTAATTTCCTAGTTTTTATCTTAATTTAGCCCATATTAACTTCATTCTAAAATGTTCTCTTATTTCCTGATCCAATTCAACTTTTTTATTTAATTAATGCTTCACGAGCTCTACAAAAACGCCTAAATCTGCGCTTTCACACGCTCCGAGTAAAGGGATAAAAAACTGTCAAGCCAAGCAAATTCTTTTAAAAGATACCTATATTCCCCTTATCTAAATCAACACGTGTAAAGAAATCCCTGTCAGAATCTCACAGTATATAGTCATGGGGATAAATATTTAGTTCGCTCTTGTGCCGCGCTGTGGACGGACGTGTTTTGTCCGTGCTTTTTGTACATAAAGTATGCCACCCGGAATGGAAGTAAGCGAAGTTTAAAAATTCAAAGTGTCTTCTCTCTTCGGTCACAAAACTGCTTCCAAAAATTATTTGTTTTACACACATACACACATATATATTTGAATCAGAGTCGTGGCCGAAGAGAGACACTTTTGTAATTTTAAAACTTTGCTTTATATATTCCAGGAGGCATAATTTATCTACAAGAAGCGTGGACGAACTGACGTCCGTTCAAAAGTGATACAAGAGCAGAAGTGAGCAAAAAAGTGCGAAATATTTATTCCCGGTGTTTGTATACTATGAGATTTTGATAAGGATTTCTTTACACGTGGCGATTTAGGTAAGGGAATTATAGGTATCTTTTAAAAGAATTTGCTTGCCTTGACAGTTTTTTATCCCTTCACTAGGAGAGTATGAAAGCGCAGATTTGGGTATTTTTACAGAGCTCGTGGTGCATTAATTAAACAAAAAAGGTGGAATTGGAGATTAATCTTTAATTAAAATTATAATTAAATTTTTGAAAAAAAATTGATGTAGTGAGTCTCTATTATCCAAGAAGTAACTTCATGCCGAATTTGATAATTCTTGGTCCAACGGTCTATTCTGCAGAGCATTTAACTTATTTTAACAATTGTAGCGCATCCTCAATTTTCAGATAATCAACTTATATCATAATATAAGCTGTTATATAAATATAAATATTATCATGTTAAAGATTTATTGCAGCCATGCTTCATTAAAATTTTCCTTAAGAATGAATATTAAAATGAGAAGTACCACAAATGGCAACGAAAATGACATTAATAATGAACAAATATGATTTTATATGTTCATTTTAATTCTTAAGAATAGTATTTGTCTAAATTTCAGTCAATTAAGAAGTTAATTTCAATCAAATAAAAGATGTGTAATATCAAAAGATTTTGTAGTAATATCTTTTATACATATCTTCTATATATGCGTCGAATTTAATTTGTACAATTTTGAAGTGAGCCCATGGATCAGTTTGAGTTAAAGACCCTCTAGATAAATTAAATTTGATTATGGTGCTTTATATCTTATAATAATAATAATGACATACAGGTGAAATTTATAACATTTTGCTTTTGTTAAAAAGAATATAATAAACATTTTATCTGATTGAAAAATTTTCTTGTTTAGAAAATATTTTTATAAAACGTTTATAAGATACTATTATGTGATTTTCAAGTCATTTGTATCTATAATTTCCATTTTAATATATCTTTGTGCATTTTTATAATAAGGATTGAAATTCTGACTCCCTGGTTCATCACCAGATTTCTTTATTAAGATATTCATTAAGAAAAATATTTTGTTTCAATCGGTTTAATAATTCTAATATTAAAGTGACAAATAAACAAGTAAATTTTTTGTAAAATCCTCTAGAATTTTGAGGAAAAAAAATCTTGAGAAAAAAAAACAATAATTCCAATTACATATAAAATTTGATCCATAACAAATCCAACTTAGTCACAATAATCGCAGTCATGCTTTAACACTTTTAATGCCGAGCATTGCCACTGATGCTTAACAAAATAATAATGAAAAAAATAGAGCATCGAAACGGAGGAAAGGTGTTGCGGATCTTCGTCGTTTTCTTAGCATTACTTTCCATAACAAATCATTCATCCACAGAATGTTCTTGGAGAGTCGGTAGTCTGTCGCTCCCCCTTCGAATCCCCCCATAAAAACTTACCCGTCAACTTCCGGAGAAGGGGAGGGGGATTTTTCTTTTACTGATAAACAGGTTTGCGCTCCCAGGGCTTTTTCTGCGATGCTCTCACGACTCCTTCCCTTCATGATCCGACTCGTTAGGTGGGAAACGCGTCGCCAAGGTTGGCAAATAATCTTCCGATTGGCGACATACTATTTCTTTTATCAATTAAATATTTGGAATAATTGGAGTTCTTCGAACAACGTAATGAGGTGTAAATATAGTTTATTTTATAAAAAAAATCGTATTACAGATTGAAAATGTCATCCCATTGTCAGTATAATGTTTAATCAAGCATTTATCTAAATGGCAAATGCTTTATATTAACTAAATGTGAAAAACTTTTAGAAAAGAAAATCGATTATTTTTTTTTTGTGAAAATGGATAAAAGCGACGGTGGCATAATTAATAATTGAGAGAAATAATTCCAAAACATAAAGAGCTCAAAAAAAAAAAAAATAGAATACTCCGCCGATTTATCCAGGACAAAACTACATCTAACTTACTGTTTTACCACATCAGCATGAATCTGTAGCCTACTTCTTGCCGATTACATGCAATCTTCAACTATCTCTCTTTTCATTTTTAAATAAATTTCAATATTTCTAATTTGATCTAACAAAGCACAATGATTTTGCTATGTAATTTCATTGTTATGTTTATGTTTCCACTTTTCTCCCATCCAACTATAATGCCAGGAGGTTAAGAACTTTGAGTTCAAGCACTTCACCAATCCTTCAGCAAATCGAATTTCAAAATACTAAACCTTAGAGCAAACAAATTTGATAGCCATACAAGCGATAGTTAATTTCACAGTCTTTTTATATTTGAAACTATTATATATCTTCAGTCCAATTTAACTAAAATAAGATCTGAATTTGGATTAATCAGTTTAAATTAAATATTCAAATTATGAGATGCAAATATTTATAAGACGTTCAAAGCAGAAAATTCGTAACTGCATCAAACTACAAACTACTACTACTACTAATCAAATCCTTTAAGTCAGAGATAAGCGACATCGTTTTAAACGACTCGTATAAATTCAAAAATCTCGTTCTAGATTATTCCTGTAGATTCACTCATTTGTCAATAATGTAACAGAGTTTCTTTTCCATTTTCGCTTACGAGTCACGTAATAATATTTTAAGATTCTAGAAGCTTTATTAATTCTTTTTTCCGGGATTTTCACGTTAAAAAGTCTAACTATATGCGATTGTAACATAACTTGTTGATAACTTTCATTTAATACAAAATAACACTGTAGTTGCAAATTTCACCAAATAATTTTGTAGTTGCCAATGAGGTCCATATTTACTGGCGCAAATATTGATCTCACAAGGCAATGACGTAGCTAACGTAAATGGCGCCCAGGGTATTATATTAATTGTTGTACCCTTTCTTCTTGTGGCCCTCTTATTTATTGATTTTTAACTTTTAAAACGTAAAATAAAATCAAGGTATTGTCCTCAAGATGCTCTTAACCCTTATTTCATTTTGTATAGTATACCATACATACAAAATATACATATAATATACAAATAATAATAATAATAATGCAATAATAATAATAGTAAATAATAATAATAATAAATAAATAATAATAATAATAATAATAATAATACTAAATAATAATAATAATAATAATGCAATAATAATAATAGTAAATAATAATAATAATAAATAAATAAAAATAATAATAATACTAAATAATAATAATAATAATAATAAATAATAAATAATAATAATAGTAAATAATAATAATAATAATAATAATACTAAATAATAATAATAATAGTAAATAATAATAATAATAATAATAAATAATAAATAATAATAATAGTAAATAATAATAATAATAATAATACTAAATAATAATAATAATAGTAAATAATAATAATAATAAATAATAAATAATAATAATAATAATAATACTAAATAATAATAATAATAGTAAATAATAATAATAATAGTAAATAATAATAATAATAAATAAATAAATAATAATAATAATAATAATAATAATAAATAATAATACTAAATAATAATAATAATACTAAATAATAATAATAATAATAATAATAAACAAATAAAATATAAAATATACAAAAAATACATATAAAAATATACTACCACTATAAAATATCTTGCCACGATAAGGGTTAAAGACTGGCCCACTTTTATCCATTCACCCTTTACTGTTGTCAAGAATTGCCTAAATATCTTAAGCACAGTCAAGGAAACGATGTAGACTAATTAATAACACATTTATTTTATTTTATTTGGAGAAGTAAATCTTAATATTAAGAAGTGACAAATAAAAATTTATAAAATTCTAACAATATGATTTGTAATATTGACATATGACCCAAAGGGATTCTGCCGGGGTCCAGGAAAAAATTTTCAATCATAATTATTTTCAATAAAAAAAATATTAAAATTTTATTTGTTATTATTGCACATAATAACACATATTATATCCATTCTATGTTTTTTTTCATTTGAAGTTTACAAATCGAACGAAATAAAATTATTTGAAAATAAATTATTTGTTTTGAACCATTCGTTTTAATATGCATATACACATGAAATCCTGGAAATATTTTTCAAGTGAAAAGAAGATTACAAATTTATTTATTTGTTGTGGGCGGAAATATCACGAGAATATAAAGTTTTTTTTTTCACCCTAATAAAATAAATCGTAATAATTCGCAAAAACAATAAAAGAAAATATGAAGCAGATTTGAAGGATATATTTTTAAAATATTTATTTGTTTTTAACTTTAATTTCACCATTTTGTATATGAATATTTAATCTCTGGTTCCTTTTAAATGTACCATTTCAGCACTATTTTCTTTTCCACTTAATTTAAATCCGTATTGTTCTCTTTTTCAGAGCGGAAAGGAATATGTTTTCAACACGAAGATAATTTTCAAGTGGGCTTTCGTCTGCTGTCGGAACTAAAAAGCTAAGAGGAGCACAAAGAAGTCTTTAAGAGAGCACTTTAAGATGAAAGAAACTGAGAAATGCGCTATCTCGCCCTCTTAAGATAAAACTTTTAAAAAATGTACAAACGGTTGGAGTTTCTCAGTAGCACAAAAGATCGTTTGCAGTTTTAGAATGGAGGAGTTTCCAAAAAAATCGTTTGCAGTTTTAGAAGAAAAATAGAGCACATATTTTAAGGAATTCGAAAATTCTTTTGTAAATGAATTTCTCACCTTTGAATAATTAATCGGTGGATAATTGTCTTATATTTTCAGAACATGATTAATAAAAAAAATATTTTGAAATCAATTAAAAGACAAACCAATAGTAATGGAAAATCTTGATAAACGGATTTTATAATCTAAACTTCAGATGTTATTTGATTTCAGTGTAATTTACTTTAAATAGAATTTTACAGCTAATGTATATTTTAAAAATAAATGGCAAAGCCAAAGAAACACTAGTCTGCAAGCCAGTACCTCTAGATATATCATCAAAGGGCCGCTACCTTCCTAAAACTATGCAATTTCGAGGAATATTGAAAAAAAAAAAAAAAAAAACTTTGGTTTAGCCTTAATTATTAGAGCGGTTTCGCCATTTAATTTTGCAACTCAGTAAACATAGCTAATTAATTAGAATACTCTATGCTTAGTGTGTAAATATTATTTGAAATAAAACTTTATTTCGTTGTAATAAGATATAATTCATCAAATCTAATTAACATTACTAAATTAATACTATTAAAATGATAGGAGAACAGCTGGTCTCCGAAAACGAGTTAATAATAATTATAATTTAAATTAATGAAAAATTATATTACAAAATATAACTAAATTGTATTTACTATATATTTATTTTGTAAATATAATTATTCATATTATATTAATTTTGTAAATATAAACAATGTAATTAATTTTCTAGCAAATAATATTTGTCTGATATTATAAGATGATATTTTTAATGCAACTTTTGTGATATTATGTTTCCTTTACGTTAATATTTATTTAAAGTTAGTGTCCAAATTGAATCTCGGTGAAGATATTATTCGTTTCAGTTCTTTATACAAATGTCAGGCATAAAGGAAAAGAGAGAGAGAGAGAGAGAAAAAGAAAAGAAAGATAGGAAATGAAAATTCTGGAATAAAAATTATTTATACTGATATTTTATAAAAACTATTCTTGTAGCTTCTTTTTAAAATTGGGATTTGTTAAATAAGTTATTTATAGGAATTATTGAGAAATAGTTAAAGAATTTTTTTACACGATTCAAAAGTTAACTCAATATGTTTTTATATAATTATTCACTTTACTTAAAAAATTAATTCAAGCAAAATACTTTTTCTCCCCCCCCTGAAAAAATGTTAATTCATTATTTTATTGTTAGGATTTCAAAGTTATATAAAATTAGTCATTTTTGATGATATATCTTCGAAATAAATGCTCTGCACTTGCAACTTTGATGGTTTTTACAAATCTTACTTACTGAGCTTTGAAAATATTCAAAATTCGAATATGATATAATGAAATATTTTATAATATTAGTTAATCAATCAACAACAAAAAACAGACATGCATTGTATAAGATTACAATATAAAATACAAGTAGCAGATTAAGGGAAATTGAATCTATTCATACCGTATAAGGAAACTGTCAGAATACAGTAATTGATTTATTTTGGGATTTCCAACCAAGACACAGTAACAGATATAACAACATATTTTTAAACAGTAACTTTTTAAAAAAATAATTTAGTTCTCTAAAGCCTTGGCAATAAATATTAATGACAAAATTATGCTGAATAATTTTTAATTTTCTTTTATCGTCTGTTCAAAAGAGAGAAAAAATTCATAAAGGAATTCCAATAGTTTCTAAAATTTGTATACTATAAGTCAAAATGAAAAAAAATATAAAAAAATCTTGAAACCTTGTAAATTTTTTACTTAATTAATAAAATTAAAAAATATTGAATCATTAATTTAAAATTGCGAACCTTTTTCAATGTTTTTACATTAAAAAAATATTTAATTTCGATTATAACTAATAATTGATAAAAAATCCGATTATGAATAATTTTATTATCGGAATTTTATTTGAATATTTGAAATTTATTTGTGGCAACAGTATACAGGACAGTTAAAAAAATGTTTCTTCATTCAACAAAAATCCAGAGAAACTTCTCAAAGAACAAACCTTTGGAGCACTTTCACTTTCCATCACCAAGAATTTCGTCCTTTAACATTTTGAACCAAAAAAACACTGCTTTTTATTATTATTATTTTCATAAGTGCTATCTACAAATTTTTCTTCATTCACTAAAATTGTTTAATATTTATTAACTCTAGCTCTCTGCCATTAGGAGATGACAGCCCATTTATCCATTTCACTAAAAACAGAGAATTTTTGATGAATTTAATTCACATTATACTACATTCACAAGATTATCATATTTTTAACAAATGCATTTCATTTTGTCTACAATGAAATGTACGGCAAATATCAAAATTAGATTACTGTGTATGAAATTGACACATATTATGTGTGCATGTATTTTAATTGTTAAAAAAATCCAGACAAAATAAAATAATCATGAAAACAACTGCATATGTTTAATTCATTTGTCAAATACAATTTTTTATCTGACAATATATATGTATGTATGTATATAATTTCCAAATTTTTTACCTTAATGAGCTTTATTTTAAAATAAAATATTATAAAAACTTTTATTGAATTTGTATTAATAATTCTAAAAATAATGGCTTTATAATGGATGATAAAATAAAAAAAAAGAATCATATTTCTTTAATGTGATGAATTACTAAAAATCAATCTAGTCTCGAATATTTAAAAAAGATAAATTATTTCCATTTCCTGTTAATATGTTGTGAAACACTAAACATTTCACACAATAAAAACGCAGAAAAAACTAACGAGTTACAATTAGAATAGACATACAAATTATACACCAAACTCTAACCGCTGACGTAAAGTGCCCCTGACTAGAATTCTTATTGCTCTCGCCTCGTTTGTTTATCTCCAATGTCATTTTCCCACGAGACAATAAGCTTGATTAAAAAGAAACCGCGCTAAAATAGTTTTTTTTTATCTCTATGCACATCGCAAGATTACAAATGCGTGACACTTCACAGGCAAAAGCATTAGGAGCCTCAAACCTTACCGCTCCCGGCGCACTTGGCGAGCAAACGCTCTTTTCGCTTTTCTTACAACCCCTTTATGAATGATCCTCAGTGCTAGGTGCTATTTACTATGACTCAGATGTAGCGCTTTTACCCGGTTAGAGTAGAGTAGTGTTCTGTTTATGAAACCAAAGAATTTTAATTAAAATCTCACGGAATAATTTGATGATCAGAGCACCTTGTTAAACATAGAATATATTTCGTCGAACCTGTTTAATTACACAAAAGCGGTGAATGTCGGTGGTATGAAGCGTATGGATAATAAGGATGACTACACATTGTGACAAGTGTATCCTCATCTCACTTGTTGGATTTAACAATTTAGTGCATCCCGGGGATGAAAATTAATTCGCGTGTGTAACTGAAAATGATAGAAGGATGGCTTACGTTAATGTAGCTGAATGGAATCCTGAGCACGTAGCAGATTGGCTACGGGGTAAGTTATAAAATCATTATTTTGAGCATTCGCTGTTATGTCAACAATGTATCGTTCTGCTTGGTGAAATATGTTTTTAAGATGATACGGAGAAACGGTTTCTCTGAAAAAGCGGCGATGGTATCCATGTAAAATCGTTCCGCCATATAATGGTAGATGATTATTTTTTATTTGATTTCATATGAATATTACTCTTTCATTTTTTTAGGTGGAGGGGGGAAGAAAGTATACAAATTTAACCAAATTTAATAACAGATCTTTATGAAGAAATTGTTGTTTTTTTAATTCCTAACATAAAAATATTTACTTACATACTTTCTGATTTCTTATTTAGATTTTCATGGATTACATTATGAGATAGAATTAATGTAACAAATATTTAACTTATTTGTGATATGTTGCTAGTGAAATATATCTGTCTTCAATAAAAATATTTTTATTTTTCTCCAAGTTACGATCTATTTTAATGCTAACTTTATTTAGACAAGTTTTTCTTCTGTGCTTTTCTTAATGAATTAATTTAATTTTTAAAGACTAATTATTTTGTTATTAAAAACTTGTTAAAATAAGAAATAAATTGTAATCAAAATAATCATATAGAGAAATATTTTGTTATTTCTCATAGTGAATTAAGTCAAAGTTAATGAATTCATAAAATTAAATTTATGTATTAGTTTCAGTATTTCATTCTATAATATATTTTTATTATTAAATTTTACATATTTCTCTCATGTAACTCTTGTAATTTCAATAAATAACTTTACATTTAAAAATTCTAATAATTTTAAAATTTATTTTATCTTTTAAAAAAAATGTGAACAAATGCAGAATTTGCTATTTTGTTATTGCCTTCTTTCACCTTTTTAATTTTTGACATAAAAACATTTTTGAAAATAATTTGTGATCTTAAGAAGAAAATTTCTGTTTTTCCTTCTCATGATTTTTGGGGTAGGATTTTCTTAAAAAATTTTCTTTAAAACTATATTCATTTTTTATGAAGAATAAGAAATTTTTTAAAAAAGTGTATTTATAAGTAATAGTTATTGCTTTCTTAAAATGTTGCACAGTGATTACAATATGTAACTGATTTTTTTTAAATTAAATTTCTGTAGGTCTGGAAGATGAAATCCAACCATATACTCAATTTTTCATCAATAATAAAGTTAATGGCTGCCAGTTATTAACATTAGCTAGAGATGATCTTACTAATTTAAACATGACCAAAATTGGTCACCAGGAATTAGTACTTGAAGCAGTGGAATTACTTAGACAATTGGTAATTTTTTTAAAAAAACTTTTCATGTCTCATTTTGTTGTTGTAAATTATTTGTTATATTTTGTATTTTGAAGTAATCAGTTTTTATGTCTCTTCTTCAGGTATTTTGATAAAATTATCTTTAACTTAAATTTATATAGAGGCTTAAAATAATGGGAATCTCAAAAGAATGAAAATTTAAAAATTAGTTGATTATAGAATTCTGTTTTTATATTTCTATTCTATTCTATTTTTATGTTTGCTTTTGAAATATAGTTTTACTAAAGATTTTAATATCAAATTTATCACTTTGTTGTAATTAGTATGTGCTGTAATTTAATTGTTTTTAAAACTAATTTTTAATTAAAATTTCTGTCTAAACAATGATTGATGAAAAGTTACATTGATACTTTGGTTCTTTGGGATTTTATATAACAATCAATCTTTTAGTAAACTATTAATATAAAAATCATACAGATAGCTACTAAAAATCAAGATTAAATAATTAGAAGGTTCTCATAAACAAATATCTGTCAATTCTATAACATTGCTAATAACAATGAAAGTTTATCCATTTTTTATGCATTTTACTCAATTAACAATATGTTTATAAATCTAAATTAAAAAATATTAAATTTTTAAAGGTCTTTTTGTAGAATTAATGATTAAGTATTAACTATATTTTTTTCTTCATTTTTAAAAAAGAAGTTAAACATATTTGAATAATTCTAAAAAAGTTATTTTTTGGGGGGGGGCAGAGGAGGGGAGGAGATTGTGCGTATAGAATACTATTTAGGAGTTATGTAATTTTGATGAAATGCCTTATAAAATTTTCAAAAAGGATATAGGATATTTTTTAATGTATTTTGATCATTATTTATGGAATAAACTAATTGTGTTATTAAAGAATTTTGTTTGAGTATAATATATTAATGTTCTGACTTGTATGATAATTCCAAAAGATTTAAAGGCTTTTTTTTAAGTGTTTTGTTTCTTTTAAGTAGTATCAAAAATATCTAAATAAAGATTTAAAGTACTTCATATTAACTTAATAATGTGTAGAACTGAAATTGAATGGTAATTCATATTTTATTTTTAATAATATATAATAATATAAGAATAATATATTTAATGTATCAAATTGCTTGTAGTATTCACATCTCTCTGTCCAGTATTAGTTTTTGAGTATTTATCAAAATTATTGGTACAATAAATGTCTTATCGAAGTATAATTTCACACTTTTTTATGTTAACTTAGAAATTTTTTTACTGTCCTGCTTAAATAGGATTTTGGAAGGGAAAATGAAAGAAGTAGAGGTGTTTTTCCCTTTTTAAAAGTCATGAAAATTTTTTCTCTCTTTTAATTGTGATTAGACATTCTAGTTTTTTTCTAATATACCAATCACATATTGCAGTAATATAAGGGAGCATAAAAAGTAAAACTATCAACAGAATGATTAAAGCTGCCATAAATTAGTTGTATGAGGGAGTAAAACTTTAATAACTTAATGTTTCAGCTACTATACCAAAGCACCAAAGAGGTAAATATAAAAATAAAATGCTGGTATAAATTTTATAATACTTCGCAAGAAAATTTTAAATAACTTAAATAATAAATTTGTCACTTATTATGTATTGTTTTCAGTTTGTATAATAATCATGAACTAATTTATTTTTTAAGAGATTTTTTTTTCACTTCTAATTTTATTTTTGTATAAAATTTTCTTTAGCACTATAATCTGACATCAGAGACTCTGCAATCATTAGCACTCAAACTGGGATGCAAAGCTCAAAGCCTTTTTAATGACCTAAAGCGTGTTTGTCAAGATTATGCAGATACTGGAAAGAAACAGAGAGTGTCTGTTGAAACTTTATCTGCTGTATCGGACATTATTAATCTAGTCAAGTCTCTGATATCATGGTTAGACAGGTATGAGTTCCCTATTTTCTATTTTTTTTTTATATATTTGGTCCTTTTTATCTGGAGTTGGGCTTCTATTTTTTTCTCTTTCAAATAAATCTTTAACTAGATAATCTTTATCTACCTTCGTCCCCTTCTTAATTATCAACCAAGTACAATTTTCCAACTATTAAAGAAAATAAAAGCTGGAGAAATGAAAGGAAAATTAGTTAAATATACTTATTTGAGAAATTTTATTGAAATAAATTGAATGAAGATGACATTTTGAATTATTTAAGATAATTCATAGTTCAGAGTTTGAATTTAATAAAATAGTAAAGTCACTTCATAAAAAGATTTTTACATATATTTTTGTATGCAACCTTCAATGGCAATTCAACCCACTGTTTAAGATGTTTTTATTTTGAATTTATTGCTTCTTCATTGGATTTCCAAGTATATCATTTCATATATTTTCTGTGTTTAGTTCAATTACTTTTTTTAATCATTGCCTTAATTTTATTCAAAATTGTATCTACTCGAAAAGCAAGAGAACAAATGTCCAAAACTTAGAATGTATATAAGGGGTGTCATCTTGTAGAAGCTGATTTTTAGTTATAAAAAAAAAATGAAAGCTAAACTAAAGAATAAAAGCGAAGCTTAAGTGGACCATTCATTTAAAGAAATTTACATAAACATTTGGTCAAAGATAAGAAGAATTGTATATTCATTTTTATTTCTCCAAGAAAGCAGCTTTTGAATTATTTTCTGTCTTCAAACTGCTTATTCAGTTTTGCCATTTAATAATATACCTTATAAGTATTTTTTTTTTTTTTGTCTAAATGGAATTTATTATTTTTGGAATGCAAAAGTGTTATAATCTAAGAATTTATAAGTTACAAGAAACTATTATAAATTTTACTTTCCTTTCAGATATCCTTTTGTTGGGCAAGAAAGTTATTCCGATGTTCGAAAAACTATCCTGAAGTTGAGCGTTGAGCTGGCATCAACTGCTCAGCGGGACCAATTTGCTGACAATCCTCATGGGACAATTAAAGAAATAGTTAGTACTCTTACATCTTATTTCCTGTGTTATAGATGTTTTTGAAGAACAATATTTTTACTTTATTAATTTTTAATTCTTAAAAATGTTCTTTCTCTATTGAACTATTTTTTGTGTTTGATTTAATTATTAACATGTTTTTACAGTGTTTAAAACTTGCTGCACAGAGTGATAAAGTTGTTCAGGATTTCAATGATTCTTTAATAATTCAACCTGCTTCTCTGGAAGTTACTAAAATAAAACGAAAGCCTGATGATGATTTGGTAAGAAAATATTCTGTTGTGGCTGATTATAAGATATGCCTTTAACATTAAATTATAATATTGTGTTTAAATATTTTTATCTGATATGACTGCACACTGGGTATTTCAATTATTTAATTATAAAATTCAATAAATTATTTATTAAAAAAGTAATTAGAGGCTGAAATTTCTAATTTTTTTTTTAATTTTCTGAAATCTGGAAAATGTAGGTTTATACTTTTTCCCAATTTTTTAAAACAAATATATTAATCAAAGATTTATAATATAGATATAAAAAATTGTGAACCTCATTTTTCATTCTTAAGCTCAACATTATGCAGAATACAAAATGACATTTGTTCTTATTAGGAGTGAAGTTTTAGAGATCAGTAGGCCTCTCATACCTGTATAGGTTAAGTTCTTTGGAATAATTTTTTTGAGTAGCTATGCAGCGAAACAATTTTTAAAAAACAAAGACATTTTGCAAATCATTTTCTTTATGCTAGCAGTCCCTCGTCTTCTCATTACTTGTTAATATATATATTCCAGTTTCTAATTTAATAATGAAAGAGTTTAGTTAAAAAAAATTGCATCGAAGTAGTTTGTTAATCATATTGAGCATCATAGTTATTAGCAATTATAACATACCAATACAGCTTTTTCAAAAAATTACCAATTCTCAATGTAGCTTTTCTTATCCTTTCACAGGAAAAAGGGAAATAAACTTGCTCATTATATTTAAAAAAATTACTGTGAAATCATTTGATAATAAATAAATAAATTTTTTGAAAGTATGTTAGTGACCATGGATGCATGCATGTTACAATTATATATAATTTCCAATAAAGGCATAATCACATTTTTATCATATTTAAATATTATATTGTTTTGCACATTTTATATTGCATAAAAAGAACTTTCAAATTTGCTTTATTAATTTGTGAGATTTGTGAAATAGTATTGGATATATAATTATTTTGTCTTTTTCATTTAGGGTATTCATATTAACTCACTCTATAGTGGAATACATATAATAGAAAATATAAAATTTCAGGTATGAAGCTTATTTTTATAGTATTTTTTGAATGAAAATTATTATGTTAGTTATGACTTGTTTATTTAATGAGATATGTTTGATAGCTACTTATGAGTAATGTGCATTTTTTTTTCTTGTAGAGCCCTGCCTACAGATCTGGCAAGGTTGAAGAGGGTGATGAAATTATTCAAGTTAATTACCAAACTGTTGTAAGTAAAGAAACTGTAAACTGTAACATAAATAAATATTATAAAGTTCTATCATATTAATTGCTAATCAATAGCATTGAAAAAAATTCAAATTAATGAAACGTACAAATATGAATAAATATATATTTCATTATATCATGAGAACATGATCTTGAATTTTATTTAACTAATATTTAATATTTTTACTGTGATAAATTATTTTAAAATTGTAGAACTATTTGCTGTTATATATATATATTAAAATTTATCTTGTGTTTAGTAACATTTTTTTATTGTATTTTTCAGGTTGGTTGGCAAATAAAAAATATTATCTGTGCTATGAAAGAACATCCAACTGAAGTACATCTAACTCTGAAAAAGCGACCACGGCATCCAAATGTTCTTGGCCAAGTAAGTTTCCTTGAATAAAAATTCCTTGAGATAAAAAGATAACTTCATTTCTCATTAAGATATTTATCAGTTTGATATGGATGTTATTGTTTAAAAGTTTTATTAAAGTTGCTTAATATATTTTTTATATTTTTATGAACATGATTCAAATTTCTTACAAAAATTATGAAGATGAACAATGATTATTTTTATTTGTATTCCTCATTTTTCAACTTATTATTATTTTTGTAATTCTATAGGTTATAACATTATGGCCATATAGAATACCATCCAAGAAAACTGCCTTTCGTAAACTCTACAAATGGAATAAGGGAAAAGACATCCGTGAATTATGTCCTAGATCTCCAGGAACTAGGCAAGTTGGATTTTTTAGAAAATTTTGCAATTTAATATTAAAATTTTAATCTTTGTGTATTAATTGTAAAATTTAGCTTCTTCTTTATTATTAAGGCTTATTTTTTCCTACTTCAAAAGGCTTTACTGATATTTTGGCATAGATTTGAAGTATAAAGGTAATAATTACTGACAATTAGCAAAATTTAAAGTGTAGTTTAGAATTGAGTCAAATGGGAAAAGAAATTCAAAAATAGATTTTCATTTTGAAAAATACTAATTGTCTTATTTAACTAGCAAAGCAATATTATTAAATAAATTTTCCTGAAGAAATAACAATTTATAACAATGTTCAATTTCTATTTTTGTTCATATTCTATTGATATATGTGACATTAAAATTTTTATTTAAACTTTTGATATTTTTATTCAGAATATTACATCAGAACTTTATAACATTTTTAGATAATATTTATATTGTATAATATACAATTTATATGAAATTTAATTATAACATTTTTTAATATTATATATATATATTAATATTTCACATTCAAACAGATACTATTGCATAAGATGTAATAGGTATTTATATATATATGCAGATTTTTTATATATTACATTATATATATTACATTTTTATATATATATGCAGATTAAGATGGCAGACACTTTATTCTTTTTATTAAACTATTACTTTCTAAACTCTTTATTCTAATTTTTTTCAGGGGTGAAGCTAATAGTGTGTCTGAAGTTAATGGTGGTTTAATATCAGAAAAAGAAAAATTGTTTGCCGTAAACAAACCTAGAAATCGCTTACGTCGTCGAGCAACAGTTACAGGAGTCTCGCCCACAGCATTGCAGGCGCCTGTTAGCTTAGAAGAACTGATAGGCAACAATTCCAAACGCAAAGAATTAGTTTTAAGGACAATTTCGTATGACCCAAATAAAACAATTGATTTAGAAGATGTGTTTAAAAGAGATCCACAAAGTTCTGCTCAAGATGACAAAGATGAAACACAAAAAGCAGAAGAAAAGACTAACAGCAACTCCAGTATTGAGAATGAGGATAAATCCACAAAGAGTACATTCCTGCGACCACCTCAAGAAAAATTCAACACTGCTCATTTGAAGCGTCAAGAAGCTTTGAAAAATTCGGAAACTGTTGCCAGAGCAGCTGTTGCGGTGCCAATGCCTCAGAATAATCCAGCTAAACCTCCTCTTCGAATAACAGCTCCACCACAGAATGCTTCCAATGACGTCAGTTCAACACCTCCAGAAGCCCCTCCTTCTGGTAGTCAAAGTCCTAAACAAAAATTAGCTGAATGGGTTAATAGACAAAAGAAAAAACCAGAGGGTAAGTATTTTATTTATTTTTTTTTTCATTGTAAAAATTTGTGTTAAAAGGATGCTAAAGCCACTGTTTCTGTTTTTTAGCGTTCTCTGATTAATTTGTTTTGACTCATTATTAATTTTTTTGTAGTTTTTAATTTTGAATATAGTTTAGCTATATATCTTGATATCTGTTGTATAGATAAATAATAATATGCATGAAAGTTTTACTTATTAAATTAACTCATTTAGAATTAGAAGTTTATGAATTATTTAAAATGTTCTAAACCTGGCCTTTATTTCTAGACACTGCCAGCAATTGAACCATTATTTTTAGAATTAAGTTGGAAACCAGGCCTTACTTTCTTTTTTACAATATAATTATTTTATAAACATCTAATGCTGCTCATTAAATTATAAATTGTTTGAGGCAAGAAATTTTAGAATTTTTCTGAGAATGCAATTAAATTTTTATGTGACATATTCTTTTATAAAAATTTTATTTGATGCTTTGAGAATATTAAATAAAAACTGCTTTAAAAAATGTTTTGGATCCGAATAATTTTAATTATAATTGAAGATTTGTCTGAAATTTTCCATTTTCTGATTTTTGGTTCTATTTTGCCATTGCAGCTGGACTGTTGCAACATGCCTTGACGCTTTTCACTTCAGACTCTAGCTCGCAGCCTAGTACCTCTTCTGCACCAAAAGAGAGTGGGTCACCAAAGAGTCCAAAATGCAGTTTGACTGGTTCACCAAAAGTGAAGAAATCTTCTGGCACTATGTTCCAATTCCCTTTTAGAGAAGGCAGACCTTCTCTTTCTGAGGTCAGAAAAGAAATTTAAATATTTTCACTTCCACTTTTCTAATTAAATATAAGCCTTAAATTAATATAATCCCTATTATATTAAAGTGTGTATTAAATTTGCTAATAATTTTATCCATCAAAACACTTGTCTAAGTTAGCTGCATTCTGTCAAATTGTTGTATGTGATCTATAATTGCTGTACTTTGTCACAAAATGCCACTAGTTGCTATTTGTTTAAGTCATTACAATAAAATTTGCATGTTTAGTATGCATATTTAGCATAAAGAATTTTGATTTAACATTGAAAATATGAATTCTACAATAGCTAATGAAATTTAAATGGAAATTTATATTATTTGCAATATGTTAATAAAATAGTAATAGTCAATAGTAATTACATAATCAGTGACAAGTAACATTATATTGCTAGAAAATTTATATTCTATATGGTTATGCTGAAATGAATAATGCTGAACAAGAGCTTAATGTGCTAAGAAGTATTTCATGGTTATGAAGAGTGTTCTAATTATGTGCAATAAGATTTAAAATTGTTTAATTTTATGAGATTTTCTATTTTTAAAAAGATGATTTGATATTTATCTGATATTATAACTTTCTATGTACTGGCCATACCATTTGTCAAGGTGACTGTTACATGCTATAAAATATTTAGTTATAACAAAGAGGGAGGAGGGTGAGAAAAAAAAGGCATATCTTGAAACTTGGGACAAGAAACTTCTGAACTGATTAAATGTTATTGCTCTAGTATACTTAGTACATAAAATTTTCACAGATAATTCATTTGTAAATAACACTGAAATTAAAATAGGCTCAAAAGTTTTCATTTATAGGTTTTTATAAAATAAAATTAAATGTTTACTATTATCATTTTCTAAATACACATATATCAAAATTGTTTTATGAATATATTAATATATGATGAATTATTTTATGTATTTGTATATAGTGACTAGTGTGATCATTCAATTTAGAACTAAAAATGTTTTTACTATTATTCTATACATTTAAATAGTTTATTTGCAAACATTATATATTTGTATTTGTTAAATGCATTATAATTCTGAATTTTAATTTAAGCATTATTTTTTTACAGTTACGCAGTCTGAAAAGAACAGCTAATTCCAAAGTTTTCAGTGAGAGGTATGGGATTTTTTTTTTCAATATTTTTTTAAGCAATGAATATTTTTTTTCCAAATTAATATCCTTTTTTTGGATATTAATAAAAATTATAATTCAGAATCTTTTTTCATTTATGAGCTTTTGTTTTGTTCCATTGATCTGTTTTATGTAATATCAATGAAACTGTATGAAAAATAAATTAGTATTTTTAATGTGAAATAAGTTTTGTATCTTACTTACAAATTTAAGATTTCTTTTTAGAGCATCTAAACATATAAACTATATAAAATTAATACATGAAAATTTTATTTTATACTTAAATGCTTTACATTTTTTAAAATTATTTTTATAATTTGTAAAATTAACCAATAAATTTTAATATACAGGCACAATATGGTGAGTGTTTATAATATTGTTTTATAAATTTTTAGTTTATCATTCTAATGGATTTTCTTTTATTTGATAGAAATTATGCAATTTATGAAGGATTTTATCTGATATATTCCAATAAAATCCAAATGAAATGCTTTTTAATGCTATATTTTTCCCTTACTCTTTTGCAGGGTTAACAGCAATCAATCATCTGACAAGCCTCTCACTTCTCCCAAACAAGTAAGTAAAACAGTATGTTTGTATATGCAACCCTCTGCATTAGTCTTCAAATTTGGAAAAAAACATTTCATTTTGCACTTTCAGTTTGGTTATTTTAATTTATATTTTATTATTCATTTATTATTTTTTGTTTAATTATTTTTAGAATGCTTTGCATAAAAGAGTTCAGATGCCATGTAAAAAACCAGGTAATATTTTGTTATTTTTATGATTTTAAAAAAAGCTTTTATTTTTATTTTTCCCCCTTTTATGCATATTCCTTTAGTATATTATATGATATTTTAATGTTTATGCTCTTTTTATTTATTATTAAAATTAATTTATTGTTTACTTTCTAAAAGGCATGTATAAATGCCAAATTTTGAAGAATTTTAAGTAATAATAATACTTTATTCAAAAGTGAAGGCTTTGGAAATCTATTTTTAAATCATAATTTAGTGTCCTCTTGAAAAATATGCACAGCCTTAAAATACTATGCCATTTTTGAGTACTTTGGAATATCAAGAGTTTAATTATGAGCTCTAGTACATTGATAAGCATGTTTTTGTGTTAAGATTCACATTTTTGTAATTTTGTATTTATTATGTATATTGTTTTAATACAAAGAAGTCATTATAATATTAATTGTAAATGCTGTTTGTAAAATTTTTATTCTATTATATTTTAAATTTATTTGCATGTGTTAATAATTTAATATGTATTAATTGTGACATAATGAAAAATTTACATGCATTAATTTTAAATCAAGAGTATCAAACTCCCAGCTCACACAAATAACTTTGTAATTCAGCAAACTTAAATATAGGTAACAAAATTTTTAATGGAAATTTTGCATCTTAATTTTTTAAATTCCTTATTATGCGTAATTATATATAATGCACTACAAAATTTTCCCATGACTAATGTATCATCGCCTTCCCCAAAAGAAAGAATATTTAAGGAGCTGATAATAAAGTAATGATTATGAACATCATTAGTATTTTACTGCCATTGCGAAAAAAAAAAAATACTTTTTGCTCTCACATAAACACACCATATTTATTAGGGCTGTACAAGTATTTCAGTTTGACAGATTGATGTATGTTATAATATTTTTGTTATATTAATGCATATATTGTTGTATACTGTTTCTTAAAATCATTATATATGTTTCTGATTTCGTAATATCTATTTTTTGAAATATATGCTGTACAATTTAAGTAAAAAGAAAAATTGTGTGAGCATTTGAATTTTGCTCTTTATATTTTACTTATATCTAATTTAATTACGTTATTAATTATAAACCATTTTTCAGGTGTAAGCAACAGCACTAATCCTCCTAGGAATCCAAATCCGAAGCTGCCTGTAATCAACGGAGAAACATGTGCATCTCATTCCAGTTCAAAAATCACTGATAGTTACATCCACCCTAAGTGTATAAACTATACAAAAATTCCTCAGTATCCATGTGAAATGCATGAAAGTAAGATTGTTTCATTGAAGGCTAAATCCAATGCTACTAACCTTCAATGCAATAAACAGCACTTTCAACCAGCACCTCAACCTTCCAGAAATAATATGCATTATCAGAGAGCTCGACAAATGTCCAAATTAGCCACCCAAGGAACTTCAACCATGATTAGAAATCAGAAATCTGGCTACCCAGCTGCATTCTATTCTCCTTCAGGTCGATCATTAAGTTTCAATAACATAGCAATATCTTCTGAGGACGATAGTAGCTCTGAGGAATATGAAATTTATGAAGAATTAAGCACTGTTTCTGCCCCTGATTTCAGGCAACAAGAGCCTCCCCCTCCCATTGGACCACCCCTCTTCCAAGGAATGGATCCTCACTTTACTCGGCAGTTGGCTGAGATGTACAATATGTTAAGCCAAAGACAACATTTCTTACAAAGCCAAGGAAATGGAGCTTCTAAAGGACCAATAAATGCTGCAAATTCAGCAGTTATTGATGAGCTTGCTTTACGAATGTACCATGCTCTTCAGATGAATCATATGCAGTCACAAAATTCTTACCAAACTAGGAATACTAATTTCCAGCCCCCTGGAAGACTTCCACCAAAGACTGTTTCTAGTACTCAAAGGAATGTACCTTTCAGAAGTTGCAATTATAACGTACATAATAATTCGCAACAAGCAGGACCATGCCAACAAATTCCTCATCCAATTCAAAATCTTCCAAATTACAACCATTCTGCAGATCCCTATGTTTTAACAAAGAATGCTATGAATTCAGTTCATGAGCATCCAGTTGATTTACCACCGTCTTCTAATCAACCCTCCAGGAACATTAATGTTTTTAAATCTGCTACTAGTCAAGAAATTCATAATTTATACACTTCTCAGTTGTCTAATAAAAGCAGTGTGAGTTCACCACCTGAAAATGAAAAAAATTTAGGGTGTACTGAAGAATTTTCTGAAAAAGAACATATGTATGAAACTATACCTTACCAGAAAAACCTAATGAAGAACTTTGGTTCAAATGAAGTGATCCATTTTGATAAATTGGAAGAACGTAATTTTTTATGTCCAGCTGAAAAAGAATTTGAACATGATTTGCCTTGTAAAGATGGGGATCATAAGAGTAATAATACTCCTGACTCTCTAAACCTTATGAATAGAAATCCTTATTTCCAAAAGGAAAATTTATTTTGTCCAATAAAAGAAAACAATCCTCTTAACACTAATAAAGGCTTTGATAATTGTTCTGCATTTAGGCAGGTTACAGTGAATAATAACAAAAATGGTCTACAGAGTAATGGTTATAGTGATAAGTACATTGAGAATTGCGGTGATCAAATAGAGGACATTAGAAAAGTGTATGGCAAAAATGTAGAACCTGCAATATCTTCTCTGATGATTAACATTCCCAAACCACCTAAGGAATCATATTCTGCCATAACAAAAAGCTCATCTGCACAGACTGATTCAGATTTTTGCATTCCTGCCAATGATGACCAATCAGAAGAAGTTACTTCAACCATGACAACCAATATCTGCTTAGCCAATGATGATTCTTATACCACTGCTCTTAATTGTACTAATAATTCAATCACAGATAGCTTTGGCTATAGTAGCAACAGTAGTTTGAATAGCAGTTCATCTGGAAGTACTATATCTTCTGCAGGTAGTTGCTATTACTATGTTGAAACTCAAATAAAACCTCAGTTTACCATGAAGTTTCCTGCATCGGCAGTTGAAATTACTGATGATGCACCTTTAATAGATCTAAGATCTCCTACTTTGCCAACTATGGGGATTTCTATGTTGGGAAAGAAACGAAGCACAAGTAGCAGTGGCAGTGAACAAGGTTCTAATGCCCCATCAAGGGCAAGTCCAAGCATTCCTTTTGTACCATCTGATGTGAACAAACCTTCCAGAATTGTGACAGATGTTGGTAAGTTAGCAGTTTAGCAACTCCTATATTTTCTTTTGATTAACCATCTAAATGTGCAATTATTTTGATCAAATAACTTTAAATTCTTTATTTCTTTTTCATATAATCAACATGGTTGTTGAAACTTTTATGCTATTGGTTAACTTATATATCTAAACTTAAGAAATCAGGGTTCAGGTTGTGGAGCAAATAAACAACAGCTTTCTTAACTTCGGTATCAGTTCTGAAGTGCTTTCCTCAACACATGTGTTAGAAGGTGCATTTATGTTTTACTTCTTGTAATGATATTGTATAGGAAAGAAGCATCTTCATTTAAAATTGCATTAAGTGCTGAAAAGACAATTCCTTTCATGTGGCTTTATTTGGCATCTAAGAGTTGTCACTATATCCAGCAAGAATATATCTTCCCATAGGAAAATTTTTTGATATTCAGTGCACAGCCAATAGAAATATAAAGTTTTATCTGCAATCTCTCTCAGAAGAATGCAGTGAACAGCTTAAGATCTTTGACACATAACATGTTACCTTTGGTGGATGGGCTTGAATGCCCTCATGGCATTTTGCTCAATTTACATATCTATTTTGCCATTAATAATCTAATTTTCTTGCACCAAAATCACATTAATTTTCCTGACATTATGCTTGTTCCATAAACTTCAACTAGTTGGTGATAAATTTGTTTGAGAAGTTTTCTTTAAATGCAGATACCTTATTACATTTCGCTCTTCAATCACCAATTGTGTATATGTCTATTCTATTAACCTGCAACAGAAATTTCAAATACTACAGCACAACTAATTCCATTTATCAATAGTGTTTTTATGTTATGATTGCATGTTCTATTTAAAAAGGGAATTTAATTTACACGTGGAATTATTGTACCCAGTAGATCTTTTACTATCTTTTTGAATTGCTTTCATATTTTTATATATTGAAATTCGTTTCAGCAGAACCTTCCCATTTTAGGTTTTGGCCCTTAGTTGAGTCTATATTAGGATCAACAGAAGCTTTTCATTACACTTTTTTTTACTGTGATTCCTTGATTATTTTACTGGCAAAATATTAAGTAAAATCTTCTCTAAATAAATATATTTAATTGAATTTATGATTATGATTAAAAATTTTATGGTTAAAAGGAATTGAAATCAATTTAAAGTACTGTAATGCCTAAAAAATGTTTAATCATAAATAATTGGAGCCACTTCAATTTATAAATATATCAAAGATAATGTATAGTAGATAGTCAACTCTAAGTGAAACTCGGGGAACATCTAACAAATTCTTTTAATCGAGATTAAAAATGATTATTTATCATATCGATTTAAAGCATCAAGATTAACAAATGCTTTAAATTGAGATGATATATATGGAATGATATTACTACTAATAATATGAAAAATAATGTATTCATAAAATATTACACATTTATAAGATAATGGTAAAAAGAAAGACTAGTAAAAACCATATAAATATAAGAAAGCTTAAATTAATATTCAAAAAATCAAGCTAAAATATTTTCTTGCTTAATCTATTAAAACTTGTAGTTGATATGATGATTTAAAATGAAACTATATAATTTTCCAGATTTAAATGTAAATATTGAATCAAAAGTGAGTAAAAAGAATTTTAAGGAAAAAAACATAATAACAACGGAGAATTTAGAAGATATAATTCAGTGAAATAAAAGGAGAACTTTGTAAAATATAATAAAATTCTTTGAGAAAAGGAAAGAACTGAGATCATAATGGTTCGAGTAAAATTTAACATTTTCATAGTGTCACTTCGTACATGATTCCTCTTGTATAAGCCTTAGAATTCAAATATAACTGATAAATTTTTAAAGAATTGTAATTAATTGTGGTTTTCTTATATATTTATAAAACTTTTATGATTAGTTAAAGGGATACATTTCCATTAGCTTGACAGCATGAAAAATGCACCAAATTCAATTGCATTAAACTTGAAAATGTGGGGTCGGAGGGGAGGGGGTGTATTTATTTATTTATTTGCAACCTTTTGTACTTAAGATTAGTATTCTTCATCTCTTATTATAGTCTGTGTGTTTTCTGTTGGCGGTTGAAGATCACATTTTCCACCGCGTTACTGGTACCAGACAACCAATAACGAGGTAGAAAATGTGACCTTGAACTATCTACAGAAAATACACAGACTATAGGCAGCTTCAGTTCCAAGAGAAAAGTAACATTTGGTGCCTTCATATATACTTGCCGTAAACTGTTATGAAGCTAACCAAAAGTACCAGAAAATGAAATAATTGAGATTAAAATAAATAAAATATATTTTTAAAATAATAGCTAAAAATAAAACAAATAAAGTATAACTTTAAAAATAAAAATGGAACAAATAAAATGTAACTTGAGAATTCAAATAGTAGTAAAATAGTTTGATATTGTGCTACTCTTTTATAACAGTTGTCATGAGATATAAATATTGGTGCAAAATGTTAGTTTTTCTGTAATATGGCATTTGTCAAGTGTGGTTATAAGAGAAACTTTTTGCTCAGAATTAATGAGAATAATTTTTTATGGCATAAGTTCATTCAAATTAGCATATATTTTGACTTTTGTCAAACTTTGAGAAAAGTAGCTGTAGTTTATTATATTTGAAGGCTGATTTTGTTCCAATATTTTTCTGTTATTAAGAAAAATTGTCTTTGCTAAAAATAAATAAATAAAAGAATACGTATGTATCTTTTGCTCCAATTTTTTAATGCAAAGATGTCACTGTATTTGGTTTATAATCAGTATATGTATAGCTTTTTTCTAATAGCAAAAACTTATTTAAATGCAATTAGCTTCATAGTTTATTTCATAACTGCAACATGCATCTTCTATTATAAGTATACAGTGCTTTTTGTTTTGATAACTTTTTTTCTATAAGAAACCTCTCCATATCTATCGGATTTCATACCTCTTTATAAGAGTTATTTAGCAGACTTTATATAAAAAAAATTTTGCCTATAATTTACTTTATAGTAAGTTTTATAAAAATAATGTATGATTCGATATCTTAGGACCATTTGACCATTTTTAAATGTTAGATTATTAAAAATGCATTTTTTTTCTTTTATTTCAGAGCATACTATATGAAATTACAGTGTATCAACCTTACAGCACATTAAAAGAATGAATACCTGCACTTAATTTATAATTGTTCTTTTTTTAAATTTCTGTGAAATATTAGTATTCTTTTTTAATAAGCAGATAAGAGCTGAATATGCTCTTTTAAATGTAAGAACTAGTGCTGAAGATTATGTGACAAATATACAACAATTCTTGTAATATATTGTAAATTTTAAAAGACTTGTTGAAATTATGTGTGATTATGTTATAAATTGTATCAATAAGTGTGATAAATGTTGAAACTTTTTTGTGGTATTAAAGATAAAATTTTAAAATTACACCTGTCATTTTTAAGATTTAGACTTGATAGTTTAATGTAATGTATAGAATTTAAATTATATATTATTAGACTTTTGAGTTACTGTTCCATAGAATGTATTATTTGTGGATTATAATTAAGCTGATTATGTACCATATGAAATACAAAGAATGTCACGTTTTTTCCCCACTATTCAAGTAAAATTATAATTTTTAGAAATAAAAATGTTGTTCTTTAATATTTTCAGAAAAATGCATAAAGCCTGTTCTTATAAAGGCATAAAAATTTATAAAGTAGTTAAAATTATTTATAATTTAAAATCATTTAGTGCCTTTCATAAATTTTGTACAATCATGAATTAAGCATATCAGATAAAATTTTATTCATAATAAGTATATATTGGCAAATATCATGAAATATTTGTCTGTTAATCTTATAAAAATGTGGATTCATCTTTTCTTATTCTTCTTCCTTTGATTTCTTGAATGTGCTTACATAGATTAAGTGTTTTAAAAATATGAAAAGCTAGAATAGCCATGAATTTACTGCCTTTTATGTTGTTTTGGTTGTGATAAATATAAATATCTTAACATATCAGTAGTTATAAAAAGGGGTCTATTTTGATAATTCTTGTATTAGGTGTTTACACAAGGAGAAATTGTAAATATTTTTTATAATTAATTAGCTTCTCATACAATTTAATAATACTTTCTGAAAATGTCATGGGGGGAAGGATGATATTGTCATATCAATTGCAATTTAAAAAATTGACTATTATACGACATATCAATATACACTTAATCCGTTGGTGCAATAACAATACAGTGAAAGCTCTATAATTTTTAATAATTTTTAAAATATGCTGAAAAGCTTGTTATAGTAGTTGGATATTGCATAATCCCATCATGTGACTATTATTTTAAGGTGTTTTATAAGGTGCAAGGTAAATAGATTCTTTATGTAAAATGGAATAAATTATTCAGTTCAATTGTATGTTTTATATAGTGATGAAAAATATATAATTCACATTACATGGTTCTTTTGATTGATACATTAATTCATGCTAATCTTTAAATTAAATTATCACAAAATCTTAGTTTGAACATTAATTTTTTTTTTTACTAAAAGTTAAAGAAAAAGATTACTAAATTTTGAAAAATCCAACAAAACATTGTTATTTAATATATTTTTTTAATAAACATAATAAACTCTATAATTAAAATAAAAAAATGTAGTCACTGGTTAATTTAATGAAATAGCAATTTAAGTAAATTATGATTTACAGTAAAATATAAGAAGATGAATTAAAAAAAAATTGTAGTGTAAGAAAATTTAAAACATATTAAAAATCATTATATTGTCAGATTATAATTTGAGATCAGAGTCGTAAAATGCTGAATGGTAGATTTTCAGCTATACGATCTCTTAATCATAAGATATAATTTCACTACCAAAGATATATCTAGTTGCTGATATAAATATTGTTTTAACTACTTTTGAAATCAAATTATCTAATATAATTCTAGATTAATAATTTTAAAAAAGGGCAATATCAGTATCCTAAAGCAAAACTTTAAGAATAAGTTAGAAGTTTCAGTATCTCCATATTTTGATTATAGTAAAATGAATAGATATTTCGTAATTTTAATTTACATCACTTTAAAACACAAGATACTAACTACAGAGAAAAGTATTAATCAAAGTTTATGAAATGAACAAAAAAAGTTAAAGCATTTAATTATCTAATTGTTTTTTGTTTAAAAGGGGAAAATATTAAGAAATATAAATAATACATTTTATAATAAATAAAAATTAGGAAGTGAAATCCTGAGAAGCCAACTTTTCTCAATCTTAAATCTAGTAAATGGAAAAAAAAAAAAAAAAAAAATTAAGTCAGGTAGTGACTTCTAATTTTGCACATCTTATTGCTTTTGCTAAAGTTCAAAATCATTTGATCCGTCCTTGACAACACATATACTACCTTCAATCCAATTCAATAAATATAATCTGACTA
Organism: Argiope bruennichi; assembly: GCF_947563725.1. Lineage (NCBI taxonomy): Eukaryota > Metazoa > Arthropoda > Arachnida > Araneae > Araneidae > Argiope > Argiope bruennichi. The sequence goes on along the minus strand of NC_079157.1, from coordinate 18,355,241 downwards.
TAGCAAATTCTTATTATGAAATTTTATTTGTCTATATCAAAATGCTTTTTCATATTATATACTTCTTTCAGAGAGTTTTCACTGTATTTTGATATTTATTATTGTATCATAAAATTTTAAATAGCAAAACTACTGAAAACATATCATAATGTGCATAATTTGTAAGACATATATATTAGGGTATTTATATGCTGTCTATAATCCTTTAAGAGTGCTCAAATAAAATCTTGTTTAAATGAGAGATATGAGTGTATATATATATATGTATTGTTTTAGTATTTTTGTATATAGTCGTTTTCATCATTCAGAAGGTGCTCAATTTTAAAAATCTTCAAACAAAAATATTTTTTTTTTTTAAATCATATAGTAAATGATAAATGAACAATAGAAAAATTCCTATCGAACAAATGAAAGTTGTGACAACCATATTGGGTTACTAAAATTATATAAATTTTTTAAAAATATTTTGAAATATATATTGTTGGCATTAGAGATACAATATATTAAAATAGCAAATAAACAGTTAGCCTTTTGAAAATAGTTTTAACTCTGTGTTCATACAATTTTTAAATTAGTTCATAAAAATTTCTGGATATACATCTATAACTGTATTTTTATATATTTATTGTCAAATTTATTTTTTATAAAGGGATATTATTTTGAATTAATCTTTGAATTAGAAATTGCATAGTAAATTGGTATTTCTATAGTTATTCAAGATCAGATGTAGTATAATATCTTCTTGGTGATATTTGCTTTTTTCCAATTGGTAGTTGAATATCTTTTCATACCATCAAATAAAATATTAGTAAAACAGATTACACTGCATCTGTTCTTAAGATGTATTATAATTTCAGTGAAAATATTAGTGCCAAAGATTACTAATGAAAATCACTCATTAAAAATGCAGAATCTATTTCCTTATTTTTAATTATAAATTTAACACCTTATCTGTGTAATTTTTTTGTGTGTCTAATTATGTGAAACTTTCTGTTCTAGAAATGTATTGTCATTTTGATTCAAATGCCTATTGAACATCGAGATGTTTAAAGAGTATTTAAGGTCATTTTTGTATTGGGTTATAAGATTTAATTTTAGATTATAACTTTAAAATTTTGATAATTTGATGCACAAACTATATTTGGATAACACACTTAAGGGGTTAAATTTAATAATTTGAACACATGAGTTTGTGTCCCGTTGTGAAAATTATATCTGCTTTGATAATTAGCTTAGAAATTTTTCAAATCATTATTACATTAACACTGATTACATTGGCTAATATTCTATGTGTTATATAAATACCTTAATGTTTCACATTTCTATTCACTTGTAAATATTAGTAGTTAAAAAAGTAATGTTTAATTTGTTTTGTGAAATATTTTTTTCTTTTCTTTTTTTAATTGAGTAAGCTTTTAAATTAGTATCAACCAAGATAGTTATATATTGGAATTTCCTTGCTTCTTCATAGAATTTCTAATAGTATATAGTTTATTAACTGAAAGCATGCAAATAAATTATTAATTTACTTTTTTAAGAAAATAAAATTAGTTATGAAGAGCGTCCTTTTCTCATCAGTATTAGTGCAAATCCTTTATGTAATTTACAAACCAATTTTGTTAACATGAAATGAATTGTTATGCTAACATTCATATATTTGTATAATAGGAAGAGTATTGTGATTTAGAACATTTCAATTATATGTATATATATGGTGTAGTTCTTGATTTACAATGTTTATAAAGTTAAGAAAGATTTAAATATGAACAGCTGAATGAATTATTGTATGCTTATATGTAAAATATATTAAAATTGTTGTCTTAGATACACATAAATGATTGTAACTTCAAATGTAAATTGTTGAGACTACTATAAAATATCTAATGCAGTTAATTTAACTATGTTAGATAAATGTACTTTTTGTCAGTATTCCAATATTTTCTGTTATCAGATTTATTGTGTCATTTTTTTTTACTTGAATCTCTATGTATATTGCTGTTAGTGTAGTCAAAGCCATTTATAATTATCTTCTTTCCTGTTGCAATCATGAAAATATATACTTGTTACATGTTTTTACTTGTAAAATATATTGTATTTTATGAATTATCTGTATTTAAATATATATATATATATATACATCTCTACTGTTCTTAATGTAAATAAAGTATATCGATTAAATGCATTATACTTGTAATTTTCTGTTTGAAAAAAATATTCTTTATAGCAAAAGGAACAGTCGTGGAGAAGAAAAAGAGTTATCCAGCTTTATTTAACATCATTTATCAAAAAATCATAAAAAATATCATTTGTTAGGAATTAATATATTCTTTAAGTTTCTTTAATTAAAAATTTCATAACCAATTAGAATTGTATATTTATTATAATGCAAGACCAATGCCTGGAAAATGTCGACTTTCTCCGATGAATGTCAACACTCACATAATTGCCATTTTGAGGAATATCAATGTTCACCAGTTAAGAATGTTGACATTCATTAGAAAATGCTGACATTCTCTTGTTCCTGTTTTTCATAGTAACAAATATATACATATATAATTAAAATAAGAGCAAACTTCAAAATTTCTAAAGCAAAAACCATTTTCCTCATGGAATTTCAAAATTGCATTAAAAGTTATTGTAAGATGCCTGATTCCATTAATCCATATCCATTCATTTCGAACACGCATTTATTTATATTAATTTACTTCACGCATTTATTATTTAACAATAATTTTAACATGCAATATCATTTTTCAAAATTTTGGTTTTAATTTGCAACATAATTCAATGTTGGCATTAATCAATGGGCAGGACCATTTTATGAGGATATGCAGAATTTCAGCTTATTCCTCTTTGTAGATTTTCTTAAGAGATCTGTATTTTACAGATAATGCAGATTTATATTGTTTTCTGTATTTTACCTGTAAAACAATACATTTTGGAAAGCATTTGATAATGTAGATGTCTACATTTTGAAATCTGTAAATATAAAAAAAGTAAACTTATGATAAATGTAGCCATAAAATGCAAGTTAAATTTTCAAAATGCCAGGGATCCTGGATTAGCGTGAGAGTTTTTCCGCCATCCAAATTCAACAATTATGGTTGTTAAATTGCCCATTGAGATAAAAGTGGGTTTCATGAATCTACAGAATTTTGTATGGCTGTTTATCAACATTTCAGTAGGGAATCGCAAAAGTTTTACGAACCTAAGAGTCCACGTCGCAGGTGTAAAGGTTCGATTTTATTGTAATAAAAATGAAAAACCCACCATAAAATTTTCTGTACAATAGAATACGGCATATAATTTACATGGGAAACAAATGGCACACTCACACTACCATGCGGCGACTGATTGCTGACTTCAACGAACGCTGTAACCACATTTTCAACACTAGAAGATAGGGCTTGCTTTCTTTTTCTATTAGGAAGAATGCCAAATTGTCCAGTTATTTCCAATTTACGTATTATCTTGCGTAGGGCACATGGAAACATTGGACATTTTCGCATTCGCTTCATACGACGAAACTCTTTTACTGTTGCAATCGAGCTCTGGTAAATTTTTAAAAACAATTTTATCAGTATTTTTTTTTTTTTTTTTTTAAAGTGAGGCATGATGTGCGCAGAAGTAACTAATGCTCGTGCGGAATCTGCCTTTCTTTTATTCAAAGAATAGTGCAAATAGACATTCGTTTTAACGCAAATGAAGCTTCACATTCTCAATATATGGAAATAAGTATGTTATCGCACCATCTGTTGGTGAATTTTAGTGCTAAAATTATTTATTTAATAAATGCCAAGCGTATCATTTGATTTATATACAGTTCAAATTTTATCTCATTTGGACCAATTAATATCAATAATCCCACCTTCTAGAATCCTCTGAAATAGAAACATATTTTTTGCTAATCCAGTACATAAATTTTAGTGCAACTGTGAGAAACAGTTGCCTGATAATTGTCCAAATTAATTACCATAGTGAATTGTCTTTTCTCATTATGGTAATTAATATTAGAATACTTATGTAAATTAGGGTAAAACAAAAATTGTTTTTTTTTTTTTTTTTTTTTTTTTTAAGATTTTAGTTTAGTAATAGTGTGGAAAAGCTGCCTTTTAGATTCAAAAACAACTTTTAAAAATTTGATTGCAATTCTACAATATATCAAAGTGACGCAAAGAACTTAAATTTTATTTTAAAAATTGTTGATCGTTTAGAACCTTTTATTCCGTAACTGACACATTTTTTTCTTCTTTTATATAAGTTAACAATATCAAATAAACGTCTAGTTTCTTCTCTAAATTTTGTGAGGTTGGAGTCAAACTTATCTGAACTTTTCTGTTTTTAGACTTTAATAAATTCCTGTATTTAGCATGATAAGCTTTTATCATTTGTGAAATTCATCTTAACCATATTTATTCTATTATGGGAACTAAAGTGTCACATATTTCACTTACGGAAGGAACTTTCTCCGAAGCAATTTTGAGGTTATGTCTAATATAACAGTAGCATTTCATAGATTTATAAGTAGGGAGTTCAACTTCAAGCAGATCACTAAATTTCTCAAAAATAGAACGCCCGAGCATTTGTCTTGTCTTCACTAATTTAGACCGAGCCATTTTTACTCGCAGAAAAGCACAGAATCGAACAACTAACAAATCAGTTACGTTAATCAGTTACACAATAGATGGAGCGGAGACGCCAACTCAACTGAACTCGGCAAAACTATTGATTTGAAACCAGGCTTGTCCCTGTCACCGGACGCAGACAAATCTCCGCCTTACCTCAATAACAACCACTCCAGTCTGGACTCAGTACCATGCCAGTGCAATAGTAAAACTGTTTTTATATTTCTATTCATGAGACAATGCCTATTTAAAGATTTTTATTTTATAATGAAGACACGCAAAAATCCTTAAAAATTGGTAAAAAGTGTATTTTTATGAAACTTTAACGTCCTTACGGCACCTCAAGACCTACTTCAATATTTTTCATATTTATAATTTACTTTATCTACACCAAAAGGAAACTTTTCCGCACTATTACAAATTAAATATCAAAAATTAATTTTTTTTCCCGCCCTAATGTGGATGTCACAAGCTTTTAAAGAGAGTTTGTGGGAATGAGATCAACTGGTAAACGTAAAATAGTATCATAAACTGGCTGATAACTTGATGTATTGAAGTCATTCTTGCAGAGGCGGCGGCAGAAATTTGCCGAAAGGGGAGCAAGACATCACCGATGAAGAGAGTCAAATTAAATTTCTTTAATTTTGCTTCATAAAAGACAATAATTAATTTCATATTTATATCCAGGTAATTAATATTTGATTTTTATTATAATAAATAATTATTTACAATAATTAACTATTTGCATGTTGTCGGGGAATAAGAATTGTGCAAACGACAAGGAATAATAGAAAATGAAGAATCAGGAACAGAATTTCAAATTAAATGTACCGAATTAATGAACTAAATAAATTATCGAATTATAAGTACCAAATAAATATAAATGATATCGAAAACAAATGTTTACGCTATTTGAATTTTATAACAAAAAAGATAACCGCTGAAACAAACAAAAATAATTATTAGCTTATTATTAAACTTGACCATCGAACTACATATATGTTAAAAATGAAATGTTAATTAAATTGTTGTTGCTGACCGCTGTATGAAGCGAAATGAATAAAATCAAACATTGGAGGAATTTTCAAAAGCAAATCTGGATTGTTCACGAAGCATTAATTATAGTTATTGCCGTTATTTTTGGGGAAATAAATAAATGCCTATTCAAAATAAAATAATTATTTCTGAATAAAAATTTGAGTATTAAAACCAATTTTTATTAATTAAAAAGTATTTTTGGGGAGAATATTTTTCCTGCAAATTTTTAAAAATAATATTTTTTTAATTGCAAGTTTCTACTTTTTATGTTCTCCAATTAAATAAACTATGTTTTTCTAAAATAAAAATCATATTAAACAATGCGGAAAAGTATTCATGTCATGTAAAATTCGTGAAAAACTCTTAAACGTTCTATTCCAGTTGTTTTAAAAAAAAGGTTTTGCAAAAGTTTGTTTTGCATTAAAAAATGACATTAGACAAAAAAATTTCGTTTGAAAACATAAATTACAGGTTATAAAATAATAAAAATAAATAAATAGATAAAATTACCTTTAACTATAATAATCTTCCTAAGTTATCCTTCAATTTTCTGCCAAGTTACGAGGTAGCTTATGCATTTATTATTTATTTAACATTTTATTTTGTGAACTATGAAATCTTGATCGAAATCAGATATAACAATAATTTGGAAATCAAGTTGTATCTTTAGTTGGCAATAAATCGCCAAATTTGACAACCTTCTTCATTATTTTCAATAACTTTGAAAGCGAAAAATCGATGCCTCAAAAGCGATAAAGGGACAATTTGTTTCCTACTCATTTTGAGGCTTCAAAAACCTCAAACCAAAATAACATCATGTTCTCATATGATAATGACCTGAATTTTCTAAAAATTGAATTCATTCTTTTCTCATATTTAAATGAAAGAAATTTGCATATGATAAAAATGACCCAAAACTTAAAAAATAAATAAATAATTACTTAATTACAAACTTGTTTAAAATTATATACAATATACTCATACTTTCGCTTTAGGACAATTTAACTGGGTCAATCTTCAAATATTTAACATATTTTATAATTCATCCCATTAATTTTAATACGCAGTTCTCAAAACATTAACAAAATATCCTAAATAAATATTTTATGATGAAAACATACAATATGAAAACAAAAAAAAAAAGTTTTCCCTTTAAAAAAATATTTATTTGAAATGAATACAATAATTACGAATAACAAAAATATTAGAATATTAAAACAAAGGGAAAAATTGCATTAAAAAACTGGTAACCTATTATAATTACTGTATATTCTTTTTGGAAATATCATAGGAAAGATCGTTTAATAGATAAACATAAAAAGCACCAAGAAATGGTATATCTAAAATTTGTCTCAAAATACAAATGCAGAATATCTTACTTTGCATCAGAATATTATATTTTGATATTCCCACAAAATAATTTTTAACCAAAAAGCAAGCTTCTGGGAAGAATCTTTAAGTTCCTTATTATTTTTCACAAATCTATGGCCTCAGATACAACTTTATTTATTAAAAATTTAGGAGCAAATATAACATACTACCTTCTAACATATACCTACGAATAATTAATTCATAGATGCTTGAAAAAGCTCCCGCACTATTTTTTTTTTAAAAAAAAGGAGGGGGGAGAGAATAGCCCATAATTTCCTGGAAACTATTGCATTCGAGCCATTAGTCTATCGAAATATCAGATTGTAAGACGAATTGCTTTCATTTTGATCTCCAATTCGCAACACTTTTTTTTCCTCGTTAAAAAAACAACAACAAACAAACTGTGAAAGCCAAATCTTTTTAAAAAATTCATTGTACTGAGTGTCCCAAAAAGACTGAAACGCGGTGTAATTCTTTACTCAATAGAGATAAGAAGACGATGTAAATTACAAAATAATTCAAAATAAAATACAGGGTAGTTATAATTAAAGAGCAAGTGTTTGAAGAACTGTAAAAGAAAAACTACTTGGAGTATGTTGAAGAAACTTAGTATATGTTACATTTACAACATGGGAAATAAATTACACAATAAAAAAAAATAGTTCAACTTTTTGTCATAGGTGGCGCTTTTTAATGACAATTTTTTATACATTGTAATTATAACACTTTTCTTTGTTAAAATATGAAATGCGTAATGCATTACAATATTTTTTCAATATGGGATCCTTCAAGTCCTATCAAATGCCGTAGACGCAAGACAGCGTGATCCACAGTAGCACCTAATGTTTCTTGCTGAATTTCTAGGACATGTCTAGTAATGCTGCTTTTTAAAGCAACAAGAGAGTTAGGTTTGCTCTTGTAGAAGCGATCTTTTAAATATCCCTATAGCCAGAAATCGGAAGGATTTAAATCAGGTGAACGAGGTGGCCACGCATTTTGGAAATATCTTCTAACTATACGATCCTCACTAAAAGTTCGGTGAAGCAGTTGTGTAACACAATGAGCAATGTGAAGTAGTGCTCCATCTTGCATGAATATAGTTGTTGAATCGAGGCAGTTTCTGTCTTGCAAAGCAGGGATCACATTATTTTCCAAAATTTGAATGTAAATGCCTGTACGGTGAGATATGCAGTAAATTTGAATGCCTGTTGCGGTGCAGCGAATTAGCCCTGTTGGTGTAAGATTTTCGAAAAAAAAAAAAAAAAAGAAAAAGAAAAAAATGGACCAATAATAAAGTCAGCAGTTATATCACACCAAACTGTAACAAACGTTGAAAGCAAGGGTTTCCCAAAGACAGTATGCCATAAGGTTTGTCAAAAAAAAAAAAAAAAATCCGAAATGTTCTTAAATAAAATTTTAGAGCCGTATGTGTCTCGCTGCCTATACGAGCAGCGAAAAGCATACGGCTCAAAATTTCATTATATGCGGTCTCATAGTTGGTGCACATAATAAAAAAAATCATGCACACAAATTAGATAAACATTTTATAAAATGCATTTTAGTAAGATCTTATGGTAAAAGAAAATCGTCTGTATTTCACTATGCAATTTTTAAAAAAAATATTTTAACATAAGTATTTGAAACGGCCAAATCATAGTGAAATGAAAATAATAATAATAACAATAAATCGTCTGTGAATTAATTTGTTAGAATGTCGCTTTGAAAAATTATGATAAATTTGACAATAAATTACTTGCATGTATTTTATATTTTAATTTTTCAAATAAAAAGGATAGTCAAAACATTAAAAAAAAAAAAAAAAAAAAAAAAACCCAAAAAAACCTTAAGAGTACGTGATGGTTCCCGAATATGCCCTAAAAAGGCAAAAAGTGTTTTAATGTGAATATTATTTTACATTTTATATTTTTACTAGCCGCCTTTGGCGACCAGCCGGTTCGCCAATCTTAATGTTCGTAAAATTTTAATAATTAAATATTTTATGCAATTCCTACTTTAATAGCTTCTTCATCACAATATTTTAAAACTTCAAATTTTGATAGTCTTATAATTCACATATAATATTATAAACGCCTTCAGTCATAACGTAATATGTATCTCTCTAATTTTCTGTTAGTTCCCGTAGAATTTATACTATAAATTAAAGTGGAAAGGATTAATCTGCAATTAATATCATAATATTTTTTACTGAAACAAAGTATTTTTTTGTAATATGATTACTGAAAACAGTCACTGAGCGTTTAAACTTTTTGGGCACTAAAGAATATCTTTCCTAATTTATGCAATATTTCAAGAATTTGTCAACAAAATATTCTCAGATTCATCATGACCAGAACGATTAATTAACAATGTTTAATTTTAAATGCACCAAACACTAAGGAAATAAAACGAAACGTTACAATAATCGGTTGAAAACAGGTTAAAAAAAACTACTTCAAAAACGATGTACTTAAAACTATAAGCATATACAAAAAATATATAACTAACATAAATACAATTTAATTACAAAGCACACAACTAACCTAAAAATAATTTAAATCAAGTCCGAATCCATTGAAAATTCGTTGAATCCGTTGTCAACTATCAGAACACAATGCACATGCGTGAATTTTCAGCGTCAGTTACGGTAACGCAAATGCGTGAATTTTTCTACGCCAGTTGGGGTAACGCTATGCAGATTAGAAATTTTTAATTTCCTTTATTCTGAATTATTTTAATTCAAAAGTACTTAAGAATGAATCTGAAAGATCGATTCATTAACAATGTTTAATTTTAAATGCATCAAACATTAAGAAAATAAATAGAATCGTTTCAAATAGTCAGCCGAAAAATCTTAAGCCTAGCCTCATGACTGTTGGGGGGAAAAATGAAGCCGTACTCATTTGGCGGTGGGGAAAATGGAAGATTTTTTTGGCGGAAAAGTTGGCGGTGGGGAAAATGAAAATATTTTTTTGGCGGGAAAGTTAGTTTTTAATTAATAATTAAAATTCTAATTCAAAATTCAAAAAAAGGGCTATCCTATCTTTTAAGTTAGATCAAACTGCACACGGTGTGCAAATTTGATTAAAATCGGTTAAGTAGTTTAGGAGTCCATCGCGGACAAACAACGTGACACGTAATTTATATATATTAAGATAATATGCAACAAATTTTATTTCTATTTTGGTATATATGGTCCCTATGCAGCGAGTTTAGTTTTTAATTAAGTATAACTCACTCAACTTTAAAGAAACAAGTAATTTTTTGTAATGATGTATAAAAAATTAAAAGCTTCAAATTGATTAAATTTGTCTAGAGGGGTTGTATAAAAATTTAAAAGGTATAACTTTTGGAAAATTAGTAGGATTTTTTTTTATTATTATTAAAATGGTTTTATTCCATATATTATATTGATTTAAATATAATTGCCAATTTACATTTTCCTTTTATCTCTAATAGTTAAAGAATTAAAATAATTTTCAATCTTTTTGGAACACTTTGTACAAAAGGAGATGTAGGCAGAATTGCGACGTAAATATTAGATGTCTTTTACCCAGAATATAATAGTTTTTGAAACAAGAATAATATTGGATTTTATCAGCTGTAGTTCATCTTCAAATGGTGGACATCTACTTAGTGCCATTCTCTCCTTCCACACCAAAAACGAATAGCCAAGTGTGTCTGGAGCATTCGAATTTGTTTTAAGCATTACACAATGTCAAACTGTTTATAAGAATAACTTTTTTCCGGAATCTGCTGCACCGGAAAATTTGGAAAATTAGAATTCTTCATGAAGCAACGCCAATAATTTTTTGTCCATTTGACACACTTGTTAATTTTCTAAATTGATCTTTAATAAAAATTTTCTTAAGCAAAAAAAAAAGAAACTAATTAGCTTTTTATATCTTCGGTTTTGTATTGGCGTTTTAAATAAAAGTTGGATAAAAGGATTTTTAAATAAAATTTATTTACTGAAAAATTGGAACTTATAGATTTTTATTCTGGAATGAATTTATTCTAAAACAAAACAAAACAAAAAAAATCTGATCTTAAATTTGATCTTGTCTGTCTTCATCTTTTAAATGAGAGGGGAGAGGGTATTTTTTTAAAAAAAACTTTTTTCCTTAGAACTATTACGAGCTTGAATGCTCTCATAATAATATTTTTGTTGAAATTTTGAAAATTTTTTAATTTAGTAGATATGGACATTTTTTTATCAATATCTGTTTTTTTAATTAATCACCATTTTAACAAGCCATGTTTATAAATACGAATATTAAATAAAGCCATACGAATATTACATAAAATATTTCGAATCATATAATTTTTATTGTGAAGTAATTGGCAAAATGAAGAGAAAAAAAAATCACATTCCAATTTTTTCCTTGTAAAAGAGAATATGATATTTAAATAATCCTGGAATGAATTCATTCAACAAATTTAGAGAGTTCTTGTATAATTCTTTAGTAATCTACCATGTCATGTACACTTACTTACAGCTGCTAGAGGAAAGGAAGTTACACTTAAGAGATTACAGATGCCAAATTCTTATAGACTCCCCCAGAATCGTAGTCATATTATTAGACATTTGGTGGTCTAAATTATTCATTATAAAAAATATTCTAGTCCCAGTAAAATGGTACAGGCTATAATTAGTTGTTTTCATAGTCCCCAAATTGAAAGAACTTTCAGTATAATGTCAGATCTAAAAAGATAAAAGATGAAGAAAATCGAAGCATATTCTTAAATCTCGATTGTAAAATACAAAACGATTAGCAAAGAGGAGCAGTTGTTAAATATTTTCAAAAAGTGAAAAAAAAAAATAATAATAATCTTTTGCTTATTGGCAGTAGCAAAACTTTAAAATCACAGAAAAATGCTACCAGGGGAATTTGTTAGCAAATAAACAAAAGGAAGGGGAATGAAGAATACCTCCTCCCATTAAAGAAAGTACTGAAACAAAAATTGAAAATGGAAGAAAGAGCAGATTGAAGTATTAAAATAGTCTTAAACTTTTGAGTTAAACAAAATTTAAAAAATAAATGATTAAAATTCAAGCATAAATAAAGTTTTTAAATGACCGAATTCTTATAGTGAGATATGTTTTTTGTTTAGTTCTTTGTATAATTTCTATCACAGTTTTTATTTTAGCAAAAATTTTAACGTAATTCGTTTTTTAGCCATTAATTTTCTTTTAAATAATAATTTTACAGTATTCTAATATCTCAAACACTTTTTGTATGAATTTAATTTATTGTTCAATTAATCAAACTTATTTTACTTCTTGCTGGTTATGTTTGACACGATTCATTATTTAAGAAGTTCAAACTCCCCCCTCCCCCCCCCCCAAGCTTGTTTACTACAGTAGATTCTCAGTACTTGTAATATTCCATTATGGCATCATTTTCTTATAAAACTGTATAATCCAATCTATTTTTTAATTCGTCATTTTCGGAAAAGCAACGATGTATGCAATAGGATTTTGAATAATATTTTGTAACATTTATTACACTGTTAAGAATTTGTAATATTGCTTCCCAGTACAATTTTACATATAGTTTTGATAGTTCCGGCCTCCACGACAAAATCAATGATTCCGGAAACAGTAAGGATCCAGGCAATAGACGTTAAGACGCGAAGGAAGACGATTTCTGTAGAATCTCTTTTCGCTCCGTCACGGTAACTATAAAATACTGGAAGAAAAAGCTGAAATCAGTTAGTATTGAGTCGGCAGTTAAGTTCAGCTCAATGGTTGAGAATAGCAGACGATCGAGAGGCATGAATGGTCGTACTAAGTTTCTCCCCTGCAGAGTTCCTTCTGAGCGTCTTGTATTGTTACGGTTATTTAACATTAATTCACTCCTTTTATGTAAAAGTTTATTGCAAGTGTTATTATAGTGTGCGCAGCGACTGCATTTTATTACCTGCATGTTCGTGTTGAATAAAGTGTCATCATTTATTATTGAGATTGCCGGACTGTTTCACTGTATACCCACTGCACTGGGCCCTGATGTTCGGATTTTAAATTTTTTGTAACAATACATAGTATAATTTTCTGCATAATTTGGTACACTTTGTGAGAAACAATTTTGCTATTAACACGCATTTTTTAAAAGAAAAATGGTAATAATTTCAGATCTGGTTGCCTAATATCTCCTGGATTACTGCAAATGTAGCACTATATCCAAAAAGTTTTTGACATCTTTATATATTTTCCAAGTATAAATGAACTATGCCATCTCACATTAAAAAAGCAAAAGATACCATGTAACTAAATAATCAGTTTCAAATATTACAACACAAGGGATAGTTTATGATCACAGGTAACCAAAACTTCTCCTTGAAAAGGAAAAAAAATTATAATTTTCAAACAGCATTCAAGAATTAAATGTTGTGTGTTGCTAAAAGAATCTTTTATAGAGACTTTTCAAATGATTAAATTAGTTTAGAATAAAACAGTAATGAGTGAATTGATGGAATAGCATTCATGGTCCAAAAAAGACAGATCAAGATAACCATCAGTATCCACAACAGCCACACAAATAGCCATTATCAAAGACATAATGCAAAATATCCATTAAATAAATATCAAGCTTTCAGAACTCAGTGACCAGATCTTTATACGCAAATCAATGGATACTCCAACCTAATAAGGCACTAGCTTGCATGCTTCTACTGATGTTAAATTAACTGTCTAAATATCATGCCCCTATACTTCCGAAATCAGATTAATCTCCTGATCCCTCTCAACCATTGCCCCCCCCCCTTCTCAAATGGGAAATTTGCTCAAAAAACCGCAATAGTCAAGTTTCAAAGAACTGCAGCAATGAAGGAACTGGAAATGTGACAAAAGGCAGTTTGCAATTCCATTTAAATCTTAAACGAACATGCATAGTTGCACATGCATTTTTAGAATAGCTGCACATGGATAGTTTTTAAAAATGCATAGTTGCTCAAAATTAAATAAACAGCTTCTACTTATACTCATTCTTTCATAATAAAATAAGCTGTGAAGTTTTTTAAAATATAGTAGTGAAATTAAATGCTACTGAGAATGCATGTTTAAAATACAAAGCAATTTGCCCAGCTGTTGAAGACTAAATCCATGATTTTATTTCTACAGATATCTTATATCAACATTTTCATTCTTATTCATGGCAAATTTGGTTATATACTTAATTCTACATTTATAAAAAATAAAAATATATTGGAATCATAGCGTAATGAAGCCAAACAAATGCAATCCATTATAATGATAGATTTCAGAACTTACTAAATAAAATGCAAATAAAAAAATGTTCATCATAGATCTTTTAAATTAGTATTGAAAACTTACTACTGCATCATAAATTGCTAGCACTTTGTTTTTATTAAAGATTGCAAAATCTTTGAATATTTTCATTCTCACATATTTTTATTGACACAAGATATTGTATATTTAATCTAATTTGTTTACATTGATAATTCTTAGCAGAGGAGCTACTTTTTATCCTTTGGAGTTTTGCTGGAAGGTCGTGGAAGTCTCAATTGGTCCATTTCAATATTAATATCGTTAAAACTATATTCATTGTATTGGTAGTATTCAGGAGCTCCATAAGAGGCTTCTTGAGATTGTGATGATTGCCCTGCGCAAATAAATAAACAATATTAAAAATATTAGCTCAATATAATTTATTATTACTTATTGTAACATCTTTAAAAAAACTGTAAACAATAATAAATGAAAACTTCTATTTTTATTCTACTTATAAAATACAATAAAAAAGAATTTAATCAAAAATCAAATTTAATAGATGGTAGTATTACAAATTTTTATCATATTTTATGAATGAATGAAGGATGCATCTAGACATAGAGTAAATATGAAGAATGGGAAAAACAAAATACCACCTTAAAAATACTTATAAGAAATAATGTTTGACCATAGCTAGAATTGTTCGAATGTATGACCAACAGTTGCAATATGCAAATCATAATAACGATGAAATAATTGATTCATCAGTTTGGAAATTCAGTTTTTAAGCCATATTCTATCACTTCTTAAAATTTATCTTTCACATTACTACTAAATTGAATTTATCTTTATGATAACTATTTCTTAAATGTTTGCATAAATATCCTTATATACAGGCATGGATAATTAATTATAAGATATCAAAAATAAAGAAGCCCTGCCAACCTAAAGCAGATATGTAGATTAATTATAAGGTATATGTAAAAAGCAGTAAATCTTGTACTAAAAAAGTATCACTTTTTATTAACATTTGAAGCTATTTGCCAGATTTCATGAAAGGGGCAAATTGATGTTTATATTTATACAAAATAAGGCAGGGAATCTTAAAACAAAAAATATAAATATTAAAAAAAAAAAAAAGTGTGATTAAATGTCCTGCTAGTGATGGTCTAAAATACTATATTGCTAAATTTGTAATTTATTAGTTCAGACAATTTAACAAGATCTAATGTCATCTTCACATTTTAAAAAATAATAAATAATTCAGAAGACAAAATGGATAAAAATTAAGCATTTAATGATTATTTACACTCAGAAAAAATATTATATTAATATTAAACTAATAACATATATTTCATATAGACTGGAATATATAAATTGATATTCATAATTTTTAGAAAGTGAGTTGATATTCATATTATGATATTCCTTAAATTAAGAAAAAAAGAAGTATCCGGATTTAAGATAAAAATTTGAAGTAATCCAAACAGCTTTTGAGTTTTTCATGTTCAATTCTAAAGCACTTGACTTAATTCATACCTTAAAAACTACTCAAATTTACTATTATATTTTATTTTTTAATTTCTAATAATATTCATTAAAACATTCTTTATATTTCAAGTTTAGATTTTTTTTAATAAAAATATTCTTCATTCACATTAATTTTTTGCTATCATATTTACATCACATATATATAATGAATTATAGTACATTTAAACTTATAAATTAAAATTTTACCATTGATAGATAGAGAATTCAGTAAAAATATATAAATAACATTTAACCAACTAACATACCCAGAGATCTATTGTTTCTTAGTTAAATTTAAAAAAAAAAATAAGGAACTCATTTCACAAATATAATGAGCTACTTAATTAAATTATGGAAAAGAAAACAATTAAGCAGTGAGAAGTATAATGATTAAAGCTGCAATTTGTATTTATAAAATTCTGATATTTTTTAATACATGAAATGAAAATATTTGGTTATTTGGAGAGTTAATACAATATCTCAAACAGCACAATTATGAATACCTAATTAGAAAGTCAATATACCTGCTGAATGTCCTCTGCTTACATCTTTATTACACATTCTAACAGCATATAGCATTCCATTGTTTATCTTTAAGGGGAAAAAAATATGCTTTATTAATTCACAATCATTCATCAATTATTTAAATTTAAATAATTTTAAAAATCATACAAAAAATAAAAAAAAATTTTAAATGTTAAAGATTTATTTATTATTAATTAATATTCATTATCATTTTTTAGATAAATAATTATTTATAAATATGGCATCTACAAATAAAATATTATTTACAGATACTGTATCTATTAAAATTATGTTAATTCCAAAAACTGTAATTCAGTATAAAATATAACGCCAAGCACACTACTCATGAATAAAATAAAGCCTGACAATTTTATATTGGTAAAAAAAATAGTCCTTGCAAATATTATAATTGTACTCTTACACTTTCAATCAATGAAATATTCTTATTAAAGAATTATTATTAAAGAAGTATTTAACCTTAAGATATTATACATGAGTAAAATACTTTCTAAGTTTCTTCCTATGTTTAAAATACAATGTTGTTTTGAGAGACTTTTTGTGCCATGTTAATTACTACATTAAAAGCTTTTGATTTCTATTTAAATTACATTCCATTTAATTTAATTCATATCCCAGTGAACATATATATTTACTAAATTGTTCAGCAATGAAATAGTTTGTATTACATATAATCTATTTGATATCATTCTTTTCAGAATTTATCTAATGTAAAACTGTTAGAATTTCAGAATTTTAAAACATACAAATTAGGAAATGATTTGTATCTTTTATCCACGAATCATTACCCATTACACTATTATAATAGTACTGAAAATTTAATTATTGATAGCCATCAATATGAGCAAATGTTGCTTTCTCTATCAATGTAAAACTGTGCAGAAACCATAAAGAGGGAAAAGGAAAAAAACCAGGCCACTATAAGCAAAGACTTAATATTTATAGGCTATTCAAGTTTAAGTCATAATATATGTTTTAACCATCAAGTTCAAATGCCATGAAGCAAAAATTGTATGTGCAAGGGAAATTCACATAAAGGGAGATGAGACTTCTTTATGCATACATGTGTATGATTGAATAAATATTTCCTTTCCTTTCTTTAGTATAACTACCTCTAAGCAAATGCTTGAGTTGACTTGCTTTAAAAACTCTTTAACTTGATGACAAAATCTGCAGACTTGTTTGCAATCCATTAATTAAACAAGACATTTTCAATTTTATTTGTCTTTGCTTTTACCAGTTTTTTTTTTTATTTTTTTTTAATTAGCCAGCCAGTTTCTGAGGTGCATATGCAACTTTCACTCTTTCTCTATTAATGGCAATGGAATGATTTTGAAAATTAAATCTTGTATTTAAAAAGGTATTCAATATTTGTTATTTATGGTCTCCAGTTTACAAGACGATTTTTAGATTATGCAACACTTCATTTTGCATATGATGGCAAGATGACAGTATTTTATTTCATTTGTTCGTGATTTATCTTAAATGACTTCAACTGAAAATTTGTTTAATTTTTTGACAATTTTTCACATGAACTGTAAATATCAAAAATTACAAATTATTCTAAATTCTAAAAATGGAACTGCCAAATCATAGCCATTAAGGATTTATGAATTAAGAATTTCTCACAGTATGTATGTCCGGATACAAGACCAAAAAAATATTTTAAAACTTTTCCCCTTATCTTTACAACAATTAGTTTATGTCAAGCATAGCCAGTGAAAATTATTTTTTTCACATGATGTTCCACATCCACTTGAAAATTGGGGAATTTCGTAATATAATACACAATTTTTCATATGCTTTTACTGCTAATTATTTGAACAATTTAAATACATTTTATTTTTTAATCCAATTCAAATATATATAAACAAAATTGGACAAACACTGTATTTATAAATAGTACTATTAACAAATACAGAGCTAGATTATGTCTTTTAAAGCCACTCTTCCCTCATTCAAACTTGTGGGAATTTAAGGTAAGGACAATCTAGATAAAGTTAACGCTAAAGTACATATTATAATTAAAAGATATTTTAAATTATATAGGATTTTTACAAGTTTAACTAGTTTACAACTAATGATAATCTTAAAACATATTATAAATATTCAAAGTCACAAAATAAATTAATATACAAGACTTATTATTTAAAGAAAACAATATTAATAATTCGTGAAAATATGCTCGCACATCTCTGTTTTTTCTAATTAAGGAAGGTATACAGTTGCTAAAGGCACGAAAGAAATTTTTCTATTAATCTTTAAAATAAGATTAATATCTACAACCAAGAAATTGAGTATTTGGTAAATAAATCAAATTATTATAAATATATCAACACATTTACCGACATCGAACTTTTTCCTACTTGTCGCAACAGATTACACGCCATTATGAGAAAAATATAAGTAAGAAGAAAATTTTATTTTAATGTGAAGAATTATTAGTAAATTTGAAACGATGTCCTGAAAAAAGGTCAATACGAAACCGCTGGTACCAATACCCAAACAAACAAAGGCGAAGTTAAAGTTTTTAAATAAAAGATTTATATTTAAAAAAAAAATTAAAATCACAGTGTAAGAGAATTTCTATAAAACCGCCATTGATTTTTAATGTAAGAGTTTCTTTTTTATTCATTTTCTCAATTTGTAGAATTTATTGCATATATTTTTTAATTTGTCTTTGAGATCAGATCAGATCAGCTGACACGCGAAATATTCCGTTTACTGAGGCGCATCTTTTCAAATGAGCAAAAATATGTATTTATGAGTTCTTAAACACTTTAATATGCACAATAATAAATTTTAAAAACATAATCAAAATCCTTTTTTCTTTAGATCAAGGAATGTAATGTTGTTTAAATATATTATACTTACAAACTATTTCACATAAACTTAAACCGAACATATTTTAACTTCGGCCTTTTTTGATAATAGCGTTTGTTGCTATAGTTACTATTTTGTTTACACTCAAGATTTTGTTGCATATGCATCTGTCGATATTGATTCTTGTAACCCCTTGGGGGAAAATGATCAAAATGCGATTTAATATTACAAAAATAGATAAGCAATTTTAGATTACTGAGAAGCATGGTCAAAATAATAGCTTTTCCGATGAAAAACTGGAAATGAAGTATTTCGGTTGTGTATAGATTAACTTATTCTGACATTTTATTTTTCTTATCATCAATCATATTTAAAAATATATAAATGTATAGAAGCACAAAATGTTATATTATTTGATATCTCTTTGAGTGTACTAAGTATTAAGTACTCAACAATTGTGTATTTAGCTTATATCAGTAATTTTTGTTTCATCAGTAAATTTTTATCAAATAATAAAATCTCTGTCCTTAATTTTCCAATTATATGTAATTCTAGTTTGAAACCATGTTAATTTATCTCCGAATATTTTAAAATAGTATTAGATAATAAAATATGATGTTCAAAGATTCTGTTTTTAATCAAAATTCTTTGTTCTGATGGTGCTTCTATTTTCCCATTTAGGAGATTATTTTTAATTATTTACTTAAATTTTAACAATTTACTAGAAATGATATTAAAATGACTGCTTATTAATGTCCTAAGTGTCTGACACAGTCCTAATAAAGAAATATAGAAATTAAGTGCTTTGATGTTTATAAGGTGTCATATTTTTGTATTTAATATTTACAGAATTAGAATTTTTTAATCTTTATAATCATGGATAATTGTAAAATATAATATGAGAATGAGTACATTTAATCAAAGATATATTTTTTATTTAATTTCATTAGATTATTATTTTTTTATATGAACTATACAATTTTAATAAATTAGTTGAATTTGTACTATTTACATGCCTTTATTTTTGGGCCCAATATTTATGGATATAAAATCATATTTATATTATATTATACTTCTGCATCTCTATATAATATATTTATATATATAAATCAGAAAATTTAATTAATTTAACTTGATAATTAATCTTAAAATTTGAATAAATTATTGTTAATTTATATTGAAAATCAAATTTCTAACAAATAAACACTAGGTATAACTAATAATAGATTGCACTATAATCTTTTTTTAAAAAAATGGCATAACACGGAAAATGTTAGTTATTATTTGTTGTCTTGTAATGGCACATATCTACTTATAAGCATCCATGCTATATAGATCTAGAGATGCATAATCCACGATTTTTTGAATAACAAATAATATATCTATTGTTATTTTTAAATATGCGTTCCAAATATCTGTTATTTCAATCATATTATTAATTAAGAATTATTACTTAATATTAAATATTAAATTTATTAATTGTAATTAATACTTAATTTACTAATTTAAGTAACGTGTGATTGAATTAATTTATCTGTTTCAGCTTACTTCTTAATTTTTTTTTCTTCTCAAAACTATTTATTTAATTTATTTATTAGAGTTAACGATTTTCTGGAAAAGGTAAGTTAAAAATATATGTCATTTCTTTAAAATGTTTACTTTAGTCCTATATTCTAAATAGATGGCGCCAGCAGTAAACAGAATACATGTAATCAAAGTCAATCATGTCACGAGCAATTAAAACTGATCTGTATGGAAAATGTTCTGTAGTGCATAATCAAATACGAATATCGGTCACTCCCGTAAAGTGGAGCGGTGACTTCGCACTTTCCAGTGAAGCCTCACACTTTCCAGTGAAGTCACTGCTCCGGTAAATTTCAGTGATATCGTATCGATTATTAATTTCTATCGTGATCCAAAACCTGTAATCGAAATATCATCATAAGATCGTATCAAGGATTTGAATCACACCCCTCTTTGAAAAGTATTGATCACTTGTATTTGTGACTTTTTGATATTGGTTACGTAATAACCGCTCTTAAAATATTCGTCATCCCTATATAGATCTTAACAAAATATGATTTTTTTGTATTTTACTAGTGGCCTTCCTTCGTCTCCTTAGTTCTATAGGACCATAAAAAAACCAATTTAGAGAGCAAAATGAATTTTTTAACGAAAGTTATTCATAAGCATGATTACTTTTTGACATAATCGCCGTGAAGATTCAGCTATTTGTTATATCAGTGAACCAAGTTTTTGGTCTCTTCTTCGATGTGAGATGGGCTTTAAAAGTCCTTTGAAACTCTTCAGTCAGGAGACTGTTTGAGCTTTCTTTTTAATAAAATAATATAGAGGAGGAAGGGAATGTCTAAAATTCTCTCTCCGAAGTCCAACTTTGGCACTTTGGTCAGACCTGCCTGGTATTCTAGCATCTTACATTTCTTCCGCATGTACTGTGGTGAAGCTTATAAGCCAGATAACAGCTACGGGACACGAGTAATTACTTTTGTCTAATGGTCTTGTTACTCGGCTATGAACCACAAAGTCCCAAGTTCTATTCTAGCCAATTCTCCGCACTATAATCTTATTACTGATATCTGGAATACTGAAATGCTGCCTTCTGATTGGAACACAAGCGTTATATGCCCAATATATATATATAAAAGTGATACAATGGATTGTTCTAATTATAGAGGCATCAGTTTGTTAAGTGCCACTTATAAAATGTCTAACATCTTATACAAAAGATTTATACAATATATAGACCCAGAAATTGGAAGTTATCAATGTGGTTTTCACAAGGAAAAAATCTACTAAAGATCAGATTTTTGCACTTAGGCAAATTCTAGAAAAGACCATAGAATTTGATATTACTCCACATCATCTTTTTATTGATTTCAAAGAAGCCTTTGATAGTATTAATAGAAATCGCTTGTATGAAGCTCTGGCTGAATTTCAAATAACGCCTAAACTAATTAAATTTGTAGTTGCAAGTATGTCCAATACCACTTGCAGGGTCAAGTTCTTAAGATCTTTATCAGAAGAAATTAATGTCAATAATGGAGTCAGGCAGAGTCATTCTTTATCCTGTCTTCTTTTTAACGTTGCTTTAGAGAAAGTCATAAGAGATTCAGGAATTATCATCAGAGGCAATACATTCTCAAAATCAACACACATTTTGGCCTATGCAGATGATATTGACATCATTTCAAGAACTGTTTCCGCAGTAAAAGATACTTTTCTTTCTTTAGAGCATGCTGCTAATAGCATGGGACTTATCATAAACAGCGAAAAGACCAAATATATGCGTGTACTAAATAATAAAACTTCAATGAATCCCATCTGTTCACAGTTTTACTTATCTTGGTTCTATAGTTATTGATGACATTAGCATAGTCAAGGAGATTCAAGGTCGTCTAATAAATGCAAATAAAGCCTTTTACGAACTAAAACGATTTTTTAAATCCTCACTACTATCAAGAAATACAAAGTTTTTACTACATAAAACCTTAATTTGACCAACACTTACCTATGGCTCAGAGACCTGGTCCCTTACCAAAGCTGGAGCCATTTTCGATAGAAAAATTCTGCGAGCCATTCTTGGTGGGATTGAAATCAACAATGTTTGGAGAAGAAGATATAACTTTGAGTTATATAAAATCTATAGAGAGCCAGATATTATAAAGTTCATAAAAATAAATCGGATGAACTGGGCGGTACATATATTTAGAATGGCTAATGATTCCATATTTAAAAAAAAAATTCTTTTACATAAACCTCTAACAAATAGGAAAAAGGGAAGACCCAAAATGAGTGGGATGGAGTCAGTGGAGACAGACTTCCTGGCTATCCAGGAAAGAAACTGGCGCACAAGTGTCAAAAATAGAATGCGGTGGAACAGAATTCAGAAGAAGGCACTGGCCCACCCAAGGTTGTCTATCCAAATATGATATGATTATGTAATTATTATTAATAGTGTCCTATACATTATTCGTGGTCTTATCCAAGGTCCACGGTTATGCGGAGGAATGGGGCCAGCACCTTTACTGGAGTGTGTGCCAGAAAGTAGAGAGAAAGTTCGAAAAGTTTCCCCATCCAGAACAAAAAAATTTATAGGATCGATGAACCACTTAAACATTTACATTTTTACTAGCGCCGTTATGTCAAGGAATTAATTTCCAACAAAAAGTTTCGTATACGCAATAAGCAGTGCATATGTAAGGCAGTTAAAGCAACAAATCTTGAATGTCTGGCAATTCCACGGTATAATGGATATGAAGTTATAACTAACAGATTTAACTAAAAGATAACCAGTATTCCCGGCTAGTTTTCTGAGGTCATTAGTTTTATTATATATATATATGAGCTATCTATTTTGAAAGTGGGGCAAGTCCATTTTTGAAAAAAATGGAGATAATAGTAATTATAGATAAAACTTGATCTTTTTATTATCTTTTTATACGTAAATAATTTAAAGTAAAAAAAAAAATCAGATTTTAGTACTTTGGAGATGGAAGTTTTAGTTCTTAACAGTATTGAAAATCTGTTTATTTTAAAAGTGGTGCAAGTCCATCTTAGATTGAAATTATTTTTGACCAAATATATTACGGAATAATTTAGCTCCGGTTGCTGTTTAATAAAGTTTAATGAAGTTAATATGTCTCCGTTTGATATCATGTCTGAAACCTAGGGTCAGGCCTCGGTGGCCTGGTGGTAAGGTCTCAGCTTGTGAGCGGAAGGGTTTCAGGTTCGAGACCCGATTCCACCGAAAAACCTTCGTGTAAAGGGGTCTGTTGCGCTTAAATCCGTCATGCCAAACGTCCTCCGTCTGGTGTGGAGAGGGGGGGAGGTGTCAGGTGTCGTCCTCGTCATCTGACCGCGGCTCAAAATTACGAGCTCCGTCCCAAAATAGCCCTAGTGTTGCTTTAAAACGGGACGTTAATATAACTAAACTGAAATAAACTGAAACCTAGGGTGTTTCTATCTATCTATCTTTGATAATGAAAATCAGTGGCTGTACGATATTTCATAAATAATAAAAAGTATATCTTAATTTTGTGTTTCGATAATAATATGGTTACTTCCAACACTGATTGTTCAGTCCAGTGACAATGAAATAAATATCATTGACCACAAATTTTTATTGTCAAGACATTCATTTCTACCGAACGATCGTGCTTTTGGAGTGGTAGAACTGGCAATCCGGAAAACCAGTTCCTTGTATATTCCCTAGGATTACTATAAAGTAATACGAAATTGTCGAAAACATAATAAATGTTTAATACAAGAAATGAAACGTGGATATTTATTTTTAACCCAACCTTTGGAGAAAGCGGTTTTAAAAAGAAATAAAAATATCGATGCAGAAACCGCGAATTGTTTAACTATATGCTGAATCAGATTTACAAGGGATGCAACATACAAAATGTTCTATAAAACGTCGATAGAACGAGATGCTGCATTTGAAATTGTCGATTTGCCACCACAATGAGGAAGACCAAGTAATTTCTGAAATATAAAATTGTCTTTTATGTATGAAAAAAATGAGATCTATTACATCTGAAAAATGCAAGGACATGATGAATTTATTACTATATATACCTCCTGTTCATCATGAACCTTTTAAACTGTTAAATTCTGAATAAAATTCTATTTAATTATACCTACGTATAAACTAAAAATGCATAATTTCATTGAAATTCTTAATAAAACCGAATTACTTTTTGTTATGTAATACTTTCTACAAGAATATTCTTTGTTTTGTTTCACTTTTTATCAAATGAATAAATAATTATAAATTTTTGAATAGTATTTTGTTTTTATTATTAAAAAAAAGGCTGGTGCAACTAAAATATTTTTCAATGAAATGAACGTTCACAATAATTCATTAATTTTGAAAGTGAGGCAAGTTCATTTAGTTATAATAAAACTCTTATTTTTTTAGTCAGCACTGCAAACACTATTGGATTATAAACTTACATTATCTGGTACCACAAAATACAGAAAATATATCTATTAATACTTACCAGTATTTTTAAATTTATTGAAATGTAAACCTTTATCCCGCAATAACAAAAAATGGACTTGCCCCATTTTCAAAATAAACGGCTCATATAAATACGGCGTATCGTTTTTCATTGTTGCTATAAATATTTCATCCTGGCTGTTTCTTGCGTTATTAATGATCCAGATACGGAGGCTTGACTTATTTTTCAATTTCAGTTTTGCTTTAATAAAATATACATTTTTTTTTTTTTTTTGCACGTGCGATTAAGTTTTAATTTTTGAACTTAGAAATGGCAATTTTTTAAAAATCCGTGTACATATTTAAACACTGCCATTTTTTTCCTGTGACTGAATTAGATGTAGAGATAAAGATAGGGAAAAACATAGCGCAATGAATAGAACTGTATATTAGAACTAGTTATACATCTATCAGAATTTTAAATTAAAAAAAAAAAATTTCGAAGACTAGTAAGTCCAAACTATACAAAATATTCAATTGGCGTTTTTAGCAACCATTAATGCCGGTTAACCAACTGATAGCCAAAAGCGGCTAGTAAAAATTAAAAAAAAATATTAAGTATGAAAAACATTCTTCGTGTAGTTTTCTCATTTATAGAAATGCAGCATTTCCTTTTATATTGACATTTAATTTTCCTCAAATTAGTGATCTTCTTAATTTTTCTTTCGTCATTTTTAAGGAACATTTACATTAAGTATTGTCACTCCTGCTAAAAGAGAAAAACATTGTTTAAACAATGGCAGCTATTTCTCCATACGATATTTACATGCCTTTACTCCATATTTTTCTCTTCTTACGCATGCGTTTGCAATTTTACAACCATAGCAATATTAATTATTCTATTTAAATTTGATAAATAACTATTCAACGGGTGAGTTCCAATTACATACGCAGAGCCGGCCTCCTTTATAAAGGGGTCTGAGTGCAAGAAACCATTTGGGGACCTAAATTTTTGGTAAAATAATGTAAAAAACAAAGAATCACAAATGCAAACATATCTTACTATTGCATATTTATTTAATGCGTTATTATGTTTTTCCATTAATTTCTTCGGAAAAATTTAAAATTTTTGGAAATTTCTTTTGCAGTGCTTAAAATAGCAAGTGCATTTAAGCGTCTGGCACATTTGCTTGACCGACAACTCGATATTAATTTTAATTTACTGAAAGAGCACTCAGCACTTGTTATAGTAACTGGTAAGGTAAAGAAAAGCTTTAACACAATTCATTACATTTAGAAATAAATCATTATAATTATTAATAGGTGCGCATTGCAGTATGTCTTGTGCGTTATTTACATCCCTTTTATTCGAAATCAAATCTCGTAGCAATTCAATTTCCTGGATTAGGTTCTCCTTTACACATCAGTTATAAAATTTTACAAAGTTTTTGGACCATTTTTCTAAAGATATTTTTTATCATTAATTAATTTTAAATACTTTTAAATATATTTTCTATCTGTACAATAACAATATTGATTACAATATTAAAAAAATTCTTCTACCTGATTTCCTGTAATTTCATCTGCTATTTCGGAATATAATCTTTTTCTTTTTCGAACTCGTTTTTTAAGAAAATGCTTTAAAATAATCAAATGAGTTAATTTTTCTTAAATTTTGAATTTTAATTTTATTAACTAAATTAAATTAAACCAATGAATAACAATTGTTTTTGCTTAAAATAGTTAATTGATCGTGTTAATTCTGGACAATATTGCAAAACATACAATTAAACATAAAAAAAATTAAAGAATAGACTTTTAGCTTCGGATACTGTTATATTATTCTTATTTTCATTAATAAATTCTTCTAGGGCATTACAAGTTTCTTCAAACTATGTGAATATTGATTTTACCAAATCTTTTTTGCTTCTCAACGAGTGTCGCATAATTGTTTGAGAGTAATGTTTAAATGTCTTTATAGAATTTCCCATCCTTTTTCTTACAGAAAATGAGCAATAGAAATGTTGCAATATCCAAACAAATTTTTACTATATATTCTCCTGATAGCGTCATCACAAATTAATAAATTTAAAGAATGTGATAGACAAGGCACATAATTGCATGGGGGTTTAGAGCAATTATTCTAGATTGTACACCTTTGTATTTCTTTTTCATGTTGCTACCATTATCGTATGCCTGTCCTCTACAATATCTAAATCAAGTGCACCTGATCTTTAGAATAGAATTTTTGCTAGTCTTTCTCCAATTACATCAGTTACTTCAATAAACGCTACAAATGATTTATTCATGCTTAATCTCATTTCTTCAAAATTTGCACCCCTAATAATGATTAAAGTTCGTCCCTTATGGGAAATATCAGGAGTACAATCCATTTGGATACTGTAATACATGGCTGCATTTATATCAGCTTTAATTTTATTAATGACTTTTTTTCCAAAAGCAGAAATAATTTATTCTAGTGATCTATGTGTTAAGTGATGCACAATTTTATTTTTTGAATTTTTTTATTCTATTTACAGTGGCGGCGTTAGCAGGGAAGTTGGGTGGGGTGGGGGGTAATTGTCCCTCTATCGGCAACCACTTCCCCCCTCCCCTCCATCCCTGTCAGCGAGATAGTGAGAGTTTCGTCGTCAAAAGTCGTCTCCACTCCAGAATGGTTTTAGAAAATCTTTACATTTTCTAATATGATAATATCTAAGAATTTTCGAATATCCAAGTAACAATAAAAGCAGTTTGATCATATTTGGCAAAATAATCGATAGGGTGGCATGTCAATAGGGTGTCCCATTTTACGCACAATTTTTGATTATGAACGCAGTACGATGGGTGTTAACAAGCTAAATCCGCAGATATTCAGGCTTTTGATTGAAATGTCGTTCATAAAGCTAACAATTTGCATTATCTTTGGCAATTTATCCGAGAAGGTGAATAAGATATCTAAATCTGCAGACGATTTCTGGACGTCCGACTATGAAATGAATATATGATGGAAGTCCGCAGATTTTCAGACATCTTATTCAATTCGTTCATTGGCTTATAATGTGCATTATTTTTGGCAGAATAATCGACAAAGTGGCAAGTGAGTAAGCCGTCGTATTTTTACCGGCTAATCTTTGTCTTTCGGCTAAGATGTTATCATAAGTTGTGAGAAAAAAATTATTTTCATCGAGCTTATCGATTATTTGCATTTAGAATTATTAGGAAAATATACTTTTATATTATACATGAATAGGCTGATAGAGTTGTTTTCCATAATTCAGAATTCAATGAATAATAGCTCTAACATTAAGCGTCATTTTATTCATTTAATTGTTACTTCCTCGTAATGAATTGGTATATTTATTTTATTTATTTCACTGTGAGAATTGTTAGACTAAAATCTAGTTATTGGTTAAACAAAATTTAATAAAATATTCTTTTCTCTGGACACTCTTGTGCAATATGCACGCTAAGAGTTACTTTACTATATTCAGATTATGTGAATTCATTATATATCACTGGAATAAGTTTATTCTATAACTATGAATTAAACTTATTTAACATTAAAACATCTGTATTTTTGCACTCTAATTTACTGGCTGTAATTATTAAACTAAAGAAATATTACCGATGGCAAATGACAACAAATAGATATATATATATATAGATATATATAGATAGATATATATAGATATATATTGGTAGCTTTTTAGCTACACTAAAGATCTTATCCAAGTGTACACTAAATTCGTTAAATAAATTACTACCTAAATTCTTCAGATTCTGCATTCAGTATTGCAACTATGTTATCGGGAAAGGTTTAACCTCAGTTTTGTCAATTTTCATTTCTTCTTTTAATTACTCTTCTTGACAAAATCTATGTAATTACAGGTGCTTCGAAATTTTTAATGGACTTTAGATAAAGATGTCTTGATAAAATAATGACAGAAATAATTATTCATAGAATATTCATCTATTACTTATATAAAGCTCAATGTATGTGTGTGTGTGTTGGCGCTCTACAGGCCAGACCGTTCGACCTACAGCTACCAAATTTGGCACATGTATACCTTGGAGGTCGGGAATGTGCACCTGGGGTCCCTTTTTTTGAATTTTTAATTAGAATTTTAATTATAAATTAAAAACTAACTTTCCCACCAAAAAATAATCTTTTCATTTTCTCCACCGCCAAATGAGTAAAGTTCCAGTTTTTTTTTTTTTTTTTTCCCCAAGCTAATAAGGTTAGGCTTAAGATTTTTCGGCCGATTATTTCAAACGATTCTGTTTATTTTCTTAATGTTTGATGCATTTAAAATTAAACATTGTTAATGAACCGATCTTTCAGATTCATTCTGAAGTACTTTTGAATTAAAATAAAACAGAATAAAGGAAATTAAAAATTACTAATCTGCATAGCGTTACCCCAACTGGCATAGAAAAATTCACGCATTTGCGTTACCGCAACTGGCTTTGAAAATTCATGCATGCGCATTGTGTTCTGATTGTTGACAACGGATGCGGACTTGATTTAAATTATTTTTAGGTTAGTTGCATGCTTTTGTAATTAAATTGTATTTATGTTAGTTATATATATTTTTTGTATATGCTTATAGTTTTAAGTACATCGTTTTTTAAGTAGTTTTTTTTTAATCCTGTTTTCAACCGATTATTTTAAACGATTCGTTTTATTTTCTTAGTGTTTGATGCATTTAAAATTAAACGTTGTTAATTAATCGATCTGGTCATGACGAATCTGAGAAAATTTTGTTAACAAATTCTTGAAATATTATATAAATTAAGAAAGATATTCTTTAGTGCCCATAAAGTTTAAACGTTCAGCGACTGTTTTCAGTAATCATATCACAAAAAAAATTTTGTTTCAGTAAAAAATATTATGATATTAATTGCAGATTAATCTTTTCCACTTTAATTTAAAGTATAAATTCTACGGGAGCTAACAGAAAATTAGAGAGATACATATTACGTTATGACTGAAGGCGTTTATAGTATTATGAGTGAATTATATGACTATCAAAATTTGAAGTTTTAAAATACTTTGATGAAAAAGCTATTAAAGTAGGAATTGCATAAAATATTTAATTATTAAAATTTTAACGTGTATTAAGATTGGCGAACCGGCTGGTTGCCAAAGGCGGCTAGTATATAATATATTAAACCGTTGATATGCTAATTTATTTAACTTCCTAATTAAATGGCACATCTTATTTGGGGCAATTATTATTATTTTAGTCTCGAAAATAATATAAAGACATTTGAGGTAATGATATACTATATTTTTTCCGAAATTAGATCTTAGTGCAGGTAAATCTCATAAAAATAGGCTCAAATATTGACAATTTTTTGAGGGTCTGTGAAAAAAAAACCCCTGTTATTTTGAAGCTAAATTAGAGAAACTGTGCTTGCCCCCCGTCGGATTTTCTTGCCCCCTCTCCCTCTGATTGGCAAACCTCTGCCGCAGCCGCCTCTGTCTATTTATACGATCCCTTAAAGCAGAGTCATATTCACTTAATGATTCGATTGAACTGAAAAAAAGCCCATCATTAAGCGTCCCTACTATTTCATGGGTTCCTCGAAGTGGGAGATCATTACGTGCTAAAAATAGAATCACGTGTACAGTTCCTTGAAATTGTAATTTAAGTCATTCTGTTTTCTTATTTATACCAACTTGATTTGCTTTATCAATAGCCGAACATAAAGTTAGTTGCTTTAGTAATTCTTTCCAAGCAATAAACGAATAAAAGTGACTAATAGAATCCTTATGATCTTGAATTACAGTTGACAGTCTTCTCTAGTTATTATAGCCACCTATAAATCGTGTAGATTGTTTATTTCCTCTTCCTTTGGAATGTAATATACAATAAAAACAAAATACCGAGTCTTGTTTTTTAAATAAATTAACCAGGTGTAAAGCTGGGTTTCATCATATGACATTTTTTTAAGAAAATATTATGTCATGGAAAATTATCTATCTTCAATATTCTTAGCAAACCCAGAACCTTTGTACAGGTCCAGTTTTAACACAAAAACATTCTAAACTTATCAGTTTTAAAATTTTCCATCAACCTGGATCACTTATATTCATTTGATCATATTTGTTATTGTTATTTTTGTCGTTATTTGCTGATTCGATAATTCTATAAACATAAAGTTCTTCAACGAATTTCATAATTTCTACATTTTTATTGCAAGATTGAATAGTCTGTGAGGAACTTTCTCTTCCATTTGTAGCTTTTGCAGTCGAAGCAATTTTGTTGCCTGAATTACTTCATAAACAAGAAAACAGACCTATTCGTGACTTCCTAAAATTTATCTTTTCTTCTTCTTTCTTCTTCTTTTTCCTCTACTAATTTTCTTTTTTGATACCCAGAGAAATATTTCCACGCAATAAACATGATTAGATCTAACAATATTAAACATTCTAGCCTTTTAAGTGAGGTACATGACCGTAAATCTACTTCCCTTATGCTTATAATGTGTTACACACTTGCACTAAACTGTAATATATCTGTAAATTTCAAATATTTCCAGACCCGTCGATTGTTCCAGTTAAATTTCTTCCTCCCCCCCTTTTTTTTCACCCTGCTATTATTGTTCCGATCGTTATTTTAGTTCTTGATCATGTTGGGGCCCCTTCAATCGCGAGGCCCCGATGTATAGAATCCGCCGTACTTCCCACCATAAGCCCTTGAATCTACTTTGTCATAACCGGCTATAAATATATGATGACGAATTATGTTATGAATTCGTAAATTTTTGCCACTATAATTTTTCAAATTCAAGTCATTATAAGACTCCTCCATCAGATTTATGATTGTTAATGCTACTGATTTTCTGTATGTGTGAGTTCTACCGCAATTCTTTGTCAAATACATATTTTAAATTCTTTTTTATTTTTTAGGATAAAAAATATATAATTCTGACGTATATCTAAAAAACATTGCAGTTGTTACTACCATAAATACACGTTCTGCATGTTCTGAATGGGATGCTTGTAATGAAATTTTGGGGCATTAAAACGCAAAATCAAAAAGTAGGTGTGTAGTTTTGTCAAACTAAATAAAAAGTACATTATTTGTTAAATACTTGAGTAGCCTCTTAGCCGATGCAGTTCCATAAAACTGCACCGTTGCCCAGGGAACACCACGTGGAGGTGGGCTACTTTCGTTCCCCACCCACCCACCCTCCTACGCTGCATATGAAGACAGTTCTGATCTGAAAACTGCATCGGGCAGCCGACGACAGTTATGATGTTAAACTTCGTCCTTCTGCGACCGGTATCTCACTGGAATATCCAAGGCTAAGCAGAACTGGTAGATCTCGAAGAATTCTACAACTGGCACTCCAACAGGAGCCATCCGTGCAGGCAAACCCAGAGCAGAACACAGCTTGTAGACCGTATAGGATTCTACAACAGGGATATCAGATTTCCGGGTTGCAGATGGAGCCAGTTTCGCTGGAAGTTCTAAAGCCTGGCAAATCCTAAATACCGTGTAGGAGCGAACCACTGGGACGGATTCTACTCTAGTCACAGGTGGATCAGATGGTGTATTAACATCTTGATCCAAATGGGGATCGAAAAACAGATCTCCGATTGAGGGTAAGTGAGGGAACATGTAATATTTCAACAGTTCCAAGATCGTCCATAAGACGATCCATCCAACGATGGCCGTAGCCACATTGAAATGTTCACAAAACGCACCAAGCATAGCTCAGCAAAAAAAAAGTCACACAACGATCAGTTGCAAAAAAAGAAATGATTCTTAACAGAGCAGCAGAAGGTGGATTAATTGTTTCATTTATTATATTGCTTGTATTTTGTGCCTTTGTTTAACATTAAACAGTAATATTTCTGCTAACAACAATTTTAAGAGTGATTGTTGGAACCTTCTGCATCCAATAACAACTGAAATGTAACCAATAATTATTACTAAGTTAACAATGGAATAAATCTAATAATCAAGCATAAAACACTAGAGGGGAGCAAAGAGAGGAGTTAATATTTAATTAAATTATATGGGTTTTAATTCATATATATTTCCGATATTAACTAGATTTTTCATGAGGGATTTACAACGAATACTATCGATCGAGATTGAAATTGATTAAAATTTGTAAAAACTGTGTTGAGTAAAATTTGAGAACAAATTTCCTTTTTACTTAATATGTTAAGAAATAAGTTTCTGCCCTGTGCTGTATTTGTGGTAAATTGACATCTCATATTAGTGCAGTAATTAGTTAAACAAAGGAAGTGGAAGGTAAAGGAAAAGTGAAAGAAAAAGAGAAGAAACGCGCAAAAATATGCTGAAATATAAAATTCACACCAAATACAGAAAAAAACATCAATTCAAGAAGCACCCATTTTCAGCATCCCTCACATTAGCGTTTAGTGCTTCGTTGAATAATGAAGAAAACCGAATATGCATTTTGGACGCTCATTTGTCAACCAAATGGAACTCAAAATTCCATACGAAACTATTATAATGATAAGATCAATTATCAGATTAAGTTACTGTTACTATGTTTACAAGCTTGTGAACGAACAGATCGATAGACGGTCACTCCAAATATGAAATACTTTAGATGTTAAACAGCCAGCATGCTGGCCTAGGAGTAGCGCGTCTTTCCTGTTATCTGGGCGTTCCGGGTTCGATTCCTGGTTCGGACGTGGTTTTTCTTCTCCTTGTGTTCTATCTATCAGGTGTGTGAAGGAGCTCCGCTGTAAAAAGGGGTTGTACAAGCGCGTGTGTGAGTGTCATTTTCACATGAGCTGCAAATCAGACTTCTGCCTTCGGGTGTTCAGGGGTCTTTACGCTCAGAAGCTACTGGACCCCTCTTTCCGTTGTAACGCGGACACATCATCAGATGTTAAATCTGTACATCAAATATTATTCATTTAGCGTTCTTCGTTTTGTTGCTGTCGTGTTAAATTACTTTCGGACCACCGAATTGACAAATTTCCTCTGAATGCACTTCCTTCAAAATTAGATAGAAATTTAAAAATTTGAAGTAGAGACCATATGCAAAATTTCATCCATCAAGCCGAAAACGCTTTTGAATAATTGTGTTCACTCATAGATGTGGTTTTGTTTTTTAAAAAAAGTTTCTCAGATTTTGGGAGATCTAAAACGTGCTGATTCGTCAAAATATGGAGTTCGAATTTTTTAAAAAACTATTATAAGTGGAAACTATAAAACTATATATAAATTATTATGTATAAACTATTTTTTTAGCTATTATAAGTCCTGGTTAGGCACACCGTCAACCCATTCTTATCTGAATGACTGTTGATGAGTTTTCAGAAAGTTGGCACGATTTTGTCATGTTTTGCAAGTAACTGGACATTCATCTTAAGTCTTTTCGAACCTTTAATTACTGTGTCTTACTATAAAAAGTATCCAGAAACTGAATTGAAACTTCAAGTGGCACAAATAATGCTCAAAACCTGGAAAGTGAAATGCAATCATTCATTTCATTAAAATTTAATAATATGGAATGTATTAAACATAATTAGTATTTTGTAGTTTTTTTCATTTTCTGTTAAACTCATCTTTAATTAGAAATCTGTTTTATACATGAAAAAACTTAATATTTTGAAAACATATGATATAAATTATTTATATACTTTCTTCCTACATTTATCCTTTAAGCTTTATACATGATTTCAGTCTTAAACCCTTAGAAACCACAAAGACGCCAGAAAAATTGAAATTTATTCTAAGTGAGAGATTAAGAGCTATTGAAGGTGTTTGCGTAGCTGTCGTCAGGCTTTGTCACAGGACACAAAATATGAATTAGAGAATATGAATTAGATCCAAAAACTTTGTAAAGTTTCATAACACAGATATAGATGAAAACCTAATCCAAGAAATTTGTTTGTTACGGGATTTGATTTTGAATGAAAGAGATGTAAATAATGCTCAAGACATATTGCAATGCATATTAAATAATAATTATAAAGAGTTATTCCTAACTGCATTAACTGTGTTAAAAATTTTCTTTACGTTGTCAGTTACTACAGCAAGTGCTGAGCGCTCTTTCTGCAAATTAAAATTAATAAAGAATTATCTTCGGTGAAGCATGTGTTCAGAACGCTTAAATGCACTTGCTGTATTAAGCATCGAAAAAGAAGTTGCAAGAAATTGTAATTTTTCTGAAGTAATTGATATATTAGCAAATAAATAAATAAATAAAAAATCACGCATTAAATAAATATGAATTAATAATTAATTATGTTTAGATTTTTTTTTTTTTTTTTGCTTTACAAAAAATTAGGGCCCTAAATGACTTCTTGCACCCAGGCCCCTTTGAAAAGAAGACCGGCTCTGCACCCCCTCCCAGATGACCGGCCCTGTACATATCTATATTTTCTCACCATAATCAACAACAATTTTGGGGTTATGACAAAATTTGCCTTACGGAAATGTATTTCGAAAGAGAGGATTTTAAGAGTCTTTGAAATACATTAGTAAATGACTTAAATATTAATGTGCCATGCATTACGGCAACATTTCTCTAATTCTAAATTTAGAAGATAATTAACATGTTCCAAATAGGAAAATGCAATGAAAAAATAAGTCTCTATTCTTAAAATTCCAATTTTGGTTTGAATATAAAAACAAAATGTTGTTTAAGTTTTATGATTATTTTATAATATTTCAGAATTCATTTAAGTTCACTATGTATAGCATTTTAGAATTCTTTTTTTTTTCTTGTGAAATTGTAATTTTTATTACAAATAATTATGTCATAGAAAATTCATTTCATTTCTATAAATATCTTTTATTTATTGATTTCAGTTCAAATAATTCCCAACAGAATAGTTTTTTTTCTTTTTCTTTTTCTCTTTTCGTCATCTAATAAAAAGAAAGGGGAAGGGGGAGATTTTTAGTTTTATTATTATTGTTGATATAAAAATAATTTTTGTATCACGGCAAAAAAAAACAAAAAAAAAAAACCCGGCTTTGCTGCAGATAATGCCATAAATAAAAATATCACGGTAGAGAAAGTTCATTGTTCGTTTCCTTGTAAACAATGCGTTAGGAAATCGTTTGGCATACGAAAAACAGAAACAACAATAAAAAAAAAAGATCGTTTTAACATCTGGATATAAACGTATATTTCAAAACTCTTTACTTGAAATCCATGGAATTCCACAAAGTTTACTATTCTTATTTTCTTCCTCTAACAGGGACGTGTTTTTTTCTGACATAATTCATACTTATGAAAAGAAAAATATCTAAAATCTGCCAAATGAGCTTATTTTTTTACTACTTCTGTTAACATTTGTCCATTTATCATTAATTTATTCTGATGTATCACTTTATTGGGATATTTCAAATACTAGAAAATATTAAAAGGAATTTGAAATCCTTTATATTAATCTCCTTCCAAAATATGCATTAGCGTTTTTTAGATTCTAGTTGAATGTTATGTTACTTTTTGACATCAATTAGTATAATCGCATCGAAGTATCCTATCCTGACATTAGGCTATTCTGAGCGTTTGATTAATGGCAGATAATAAAAATACTGTAATCAACTAAAAATATGCTAATTGACAAGCAACTCATTTGCAGATTCTTCGCAAGGAGGTGCGTATCGCAGTCAACGATGTAATTATTAATCTATATGTTTATCATTTCTGTATACCTAGGGAAACCGCCAACCTACATATTTATATGGCAAAATCTCGAATCTAGAGTTGTCTCACTTTGATGCAAGCTATCAATGGGTATGTCTAACCTTTTTAGTTTATTTCGTCATTGTTTATTGGAAAAATGCAATCAAATCAATTAACTTTTTATTCTGAAATTAAATCTGTGACAACAACTTAAAAAAGAATAATAAACATTGATTTCTGGCAATGAAAATTATGCACTCTTTTTATTTTTTGAAAGAGTATAATCTATTTTATTCTTCTAGAAAGAGTGTATTTTTATGTTAGCACACTATTTGATGACATGAAATATAAAAGCTTAAAAAAAAAATCGCAAAACAAAAACCGTTGGACTTATAGTTATAAATTTGACACGTCGTTATTTCTTGGGTCGTAGGTATGCCCCATATCGATTTTTTTTTCAAAATTTTAATTAGATTTTTTGCAAAAAAAAAATGAATTGAAATTTTAATGTTTTTCTTCGTTAATTTCAGTGGATATTATTACACAAAAACCATTTTTATAATATTTCAGTTTTAAAAAAAATAAGTTCTAAATTATATTGATTTTATCTTCCTACTGTTTTTTTTTCTCTCATTTTAATAAATCGTTAAAATATTGTGTTCTTTAAAAATACTTTTTACCTTTTTTAAAACTTTTTATTCCTTTAGTAATTGAAATTATATTAATTCTCGTTAAGGCGACATTAAATATATTACAATTACTATTATTAAATATATTATATATTATATATGTGCATATTATTACTGCTGTGTAATTAAATGCATACTGGAAAAAAAAAAAGGTCGGCATATCATGTCTAAAACAACAAGCTAGGATGTTTCGGATTAAAGGTTTAAATCACTTTTAATTTCTCTTTCCTATTATGATGTAATAAATTATTTTTAACTAATGCATTAATCAGATTTTCATTCCTATCCTATTCATAAATCAGTGTTTCTAATTCTTGCAAAAGATAAATCCACCCAGTATTTTGCGTGGGAGTCGTAAATCCTTCGAAAATCCGTTCTCATTTCTAACCCGCATAAATATGTTATTTATTTATTTCGTAAACACATAAATATCAGGGATATTCTTGTTTGGCAGCTTAGTTGAAGAAAGCTACGGTCATAATTAAGATTTAATCTTTTTGCTTAAAGGAAAAAGAATGGTATTTTTGAGGAAATAACGATTAACGATTAAAAAAAAAAAAATCGGAAGAAAATTCTACCGCTAATCTGAATCAGCGTAACATATTAAAGTTGTAGGCTTGATTTATCTATTAACTTTATTGGATTAATATTTAATTATATAACAGGCAGTGTCCTTAAGTAATGCACCTTACGGGATCCCTATTTTAATATACTGGTCATTATTTATTTTCGCATTTTAAAAAATAATTAGCATGCTTATGATTTATTTTATTAATTTTTTTATTTTTTAATTATTAAAATTTATTTTTACTTATTTATTAGGATTTGTGACTGAAAGGCGATCACGTTTATATGTTACGATCAATGTGAATGATCGGTTATTACTAATACTAACCAGTCATTATTAATAACTAGCCGCCTTTGGCGACCAGCCGATTCGCCAATCTTAATGCACGTTAAAATTTTAATAATTAAATATTTTATGGAACTCCCATTTTAATTGCTTCTTCATTGAAATATTTTAAAACTTCAAATTTTAATAGTCATATAATTCACTCATAATATTATAAAGGCCTTCAGCCATAACGTAATATGTATCTCTCTAATTTTCTGTTAGCTCCCGTAGAATTTATGCTTTAAATTAATGTGTAAATGATTAAACTGCAATAAATATAATAATATTTTTTTTACTAAAACGAAGCATTTTTTTTAAAATATGAGTACTGAAAACAGAGTCGCTGAGTATTTAAACCTTATGGGCACTAAAGAATATTTTTCTTAATTTATATAATATCTCAAGAAGTTTTCAACAAAATTTTCTCAAATTCATCATGAATAGATCGATTAATTAACAATGCTTCGTTTTAAATGCATCAAACACTAAAAAAATAAACAGAATCGTTTGAAATAATCTGTCGAAAACATATTAAACCTTCAAAACCAAGTCCGTATCCGCTGCAATGTGCATGCGTGAATTTTCAACGCCAGCTATGGTAACACAAATACGTGAATTTTCTACTCCAGTGCTATGCAGATTAAAAAATTTTTATTTCCTTTATTCTGTTTTATTTTAATTCAAAAGTACCTCAGAATGAATCTGAAAGATCGATTAATTAACAATGTTTAATTTTAAATGCATCAAAATTAAGAAAATAAACAGAATCCTTTGAAATAATCTGCCGAAATTTTTTAAGCCTATCCTCTTTAGCGTAGGAAAAAAAAATTGGAGCTTTACTCATTTGGCGGTGGAGAAAATGAAAAGATTATTTTTTGGTGGGAAAGTTAGTTTTTAATTAATAATTAAAATTCTAATTAAAAATTAAAAAAATGGGACCCTAGATGCACATTTCCGACCTCCAAGGTATACATGTACCAAATTTGGTAGCTGTAGGTCGAACGGTCTGGCCTGTAGAGCGACAAGACACACACACATTGAGCTTTATATAAGTAGAGATAACAACAAACCCTTTCCTTTTCTCTTTTCATGCATCCGTCAATCACTGCCAAAACTAAGGCCACTGGCACATACTGTCTGTCCACTACAAGAACACTGCTAGACATTCGTCTATGTTTACGGCGGGCGTTATAGAAACAGGTTACTGTAGGAAGAGTTCATTTCGTAGTTAAGACGTAGTTAAGAGTTAGTAGTTAAGACGTAGCGAAATCTCAGTATGGGATCATATTCATGTCAATATCAGCCACCAGACTCGACGTAAATGTGAAGGATAGATACTCTCCAAATATTCGTTGTCATTCGGACTAGAAAGGAATTATCTTTTATACTTGATTGATTTCAGGTATAAAAATATCCATACAAATATCAGATACAAAATCATCTGGTACAAAAATATCCGTTTTGATTGAGTGTCAATGTCAATCTGTATTTGATACAGCAAGAACCAGATATCAACCCGACTTTGATCTGGTCATCAAAAACGGATAATCTAATATATAAAAATAAATTTTTGTTTGTTCGTACTTTATGCGCTGTCGTACCGTTCAATCGACTGCGATGAAACTTGGTCGACTTGCTGCTTGCACCTGCGCGAATGTTTTATTTTAAAGTTACAAAAGACAAACGGCACATGTCATTAGGAGTTAATCGCTCATATATGAAACAAAATAAAATTATTATGATTGATGCCAATCAATGAGAGTGAAATAAAATCTAAAATATTTAGTGAAAGCGCTTAATTTTTTTTCTTCTTCTCATCTATACTTATAATAAAGCTCAATGTGTGTGTGTGTGTGTTGGCGCTCTACAGACCAGACCATTCAACCTACAGCTACCAAATTTGGCACGTGTATACCTTGGAGGCCGGGAATGTGCACCTGGGGGTTATTTTTTCGAATTTTTAATTAGAATTTTATTTATTTAAAAATTAAGCGAAATTTTGGCGTGTTTTTGCTATAACTTCCGAAAATATTACCGCACAAAAATTTTTTTTACATGAAGTTAAAGATCAAAAATTTATCTTTTAAATGATACCAATGTTTTAACCTTAAAATTAAATTTCTAGTTTTAATGAATTTTTAAATAAATATTTTAACTATATTTTTCAACAATTTTTTTCGTACAAAATAAAAATAAAATCTAAGCTGCACGAGCACGTTTCGCATTCACGGAAAAAAATTAGCTTTTTTCAAAGTGTTGCCATCACATTGATTAAAGCTCCAATTAAAAATAAATTAAATCTTTTTGGAAATGAAATCTGCAAAAATATAATTTTCGACACATGTCTATAGGAAATGAAACAAATATGAAATATTATTTTTTCTAAAAAATAAATTCAAGAAAAATTATTTTATGATCTTTTACACTCTCTATATTATTAATCTAATAAATCAGTTTTATTTTAAGGCAAGTTTTGTTTAGTATGATCAGGATATCCATTCAAATCAGGGCCACACAGCTAATTTGTAAACCTTTAGTAAGACGCAGATCTGCTAAAATGGTCTAAATGGAAAATGATTATATTTTATGTAACTTGATTCAATAAATGCTCTAATAAATAACGAATTTTTGATTTTACATAAAGCTTTTGCTTTGGAAATCACGATTAACAAAATTTTCTTGAAACACTAATATTTTAAATAAAAAGAGTTAATTTCCAATCAACTAAATCAATCACTTAAACTGACTGATTTATGAAAATTTGAATATCACTATTCAATAAAAAAAA
The DNA here is from genome assembly GCF_947563725.1 of Argiope bruennichi. Classification (NCBI taxonomy): domain Eukaryota; kingdom Metazoa; phylum Arthropoda; class Arachnida; order Araneae; family Araneidae; genus Argiope; species Argiope bruennichi. Next base: position 18,314,103 of record NC_079157.1, on the reverse strand, counting down.
GGATAATTTTAGATTTTCCATCGATCGTTTCAAAGAAAATAAGCCAATCAGAGCCCAGGTTTCTCAAGATTAATTGGCCTAAGATTATGAAAATGTTTTCTAAATTTTTAACATTCAAAACTTTATAAATAAGTCTTAGTCGATCTTGGAAAATAGAAACATTCATTCATTTATTTAAAATTTGGTGTCCAGAATATTTCTCAGAATATGATACCTAACTGCATTAAATTTAGACTTCATAATTTTTGAAATATATTTATAGGCCGGAACAAAATATTATTATTGATTTCATTTCAATCCTTTTGAAAGCAAAACTAAAAACTGAATTTTATGCTGAATCAGAAATTTTTGTTGAATTATTCTTTGAGTTATTACATAAATTATGAAAAATATTTTATCAGTTCACATAAGACTTAAATACCGAGCGATTCTGTTTGCAATGCTCATATTCAATAATAATAATAATAAATAAATAACAATAAAGATGATAAATAAAATAAAACGCTTGATTTTATTAAAAAATATCTTTATATTAATTGCAATTTCATCATTTCCACTTTAAATTAAAGTTGAAGTTTTACCGGAAATGACAACAAATTAGCAAAATATATATAGTAAATTGAACGAAACGATCTAAACAACAGTATAAGTTTGGTATGACTATCAAAATTTGAAGATTAAAAATGTTTTGTTTGAGAATCTATTAAGGGACCAGTTACTTAAAATATTTAATTGAAAATTGTAGCGAGCGGTAATACTGGCGAACTGGCTGGTCGCCAAAGGCGGCTAGTTAATGAATAATCATCTACACAGGATGTTGTCAGGTATTTTAAATTTCAAATAATATTTCCAAAATTATTTCTTCTGTGGCAACAACGCGCCGGTTACCAACTAGTACTGGAATAAGCTTAAGTCATATATAACAATCTATGCTATATATATCGAATTTTATTATTTATATAAAAATTGAAATATTTCTCAGATAAACGGAATCGAAACAAAATAATCTTCATGCAATCAGTCACAAAAGTAAGTATGCACCTTATATCTCAAATCATAATATCTATATTCTTCAGATAAATAAGCAACAAAAACTGTTTTGGAGGAAGTTATGTGTTGTTTTGAATTACAGTATTAAAAATAATTAAAATCCCCTCACTCTGTTAAATATTTTAAAATCCTATTTCCTTTTCCATAAAAAAATTTGTAGCACACAAATATTTTTATTGTGTTGAAGTAATAAGTGTATAGTTCAGCTCAAGCAATCCTGTGGATTAATTAGGCTGTTATATTTTGTGCATGTTAATTATGTTGAATTATTCATATTGGGTTTGATAAGTTTTGTGAGATTTGAAAATGCCTGTTATCAAAAGTTTAAGAAAAGATGAATTCAGCCTCGTTGTCGGAGAGCTGGTTTTAAATGTACTAAGTAGAGTAAAAAATATCGATTTAAAAGTCCTAATGGAAAATAATGATATTGATTTTCTGCAAAATGTAGGGGACGCACTCTGCAGCTAGCCTTAGAAAACCTAGCCACGCGCGGACTCCTCTTTTCTCAGAAAACCATCCTCCCCGACCTCCCACCCCACTCCTAAGAGGGGAGACGGGAGAACTCGATCTGCTCCAATCGAAAAGGCGGAAATTTTGACAGACAGACCAGTTTGCGCCACACGCTGACACGTGGCTGCCAACCCCCCTCCGACGAAATACGTCACAGATCAGCTGGAGAATTTTTTGGCACGTGAATATGTAAACAATCTCGAGCCCGACGGAGATCATAGAATTTATGAAAAACGTTAAGACGAATAAATCGCCAAGATTGGATCTAATTATAAATCATATGATTAAAAATCTCCCGCCTAGATTAATATTATATTTAACTTTTTTATTAAATAAATTATTAGAATTATGTTATTTTCCCGATTGCTGCAAAACAGCTGTGGTTGTCCCTATTCCAAAACCAAACTCAGATTTGACTTTACCTCAAAATGTCCGTCCCATCTCGCTACTTAGTAGCTTGAGCAAAGTGTACGAATCTGTACTTCTCAAACGCCTGAATCAATTCCTCGGCGACAATAATATAATTGTTTGGTAAATATAATAATCTAAATCTGTTAATAGACATTTTAGCAGACGATTTCTTTTCAGACATTTTATAACTTCTACCATTTTTATTTTGTTAAAATATTATTAAAAAGTAAAAGCAAGTTGAATTTTTCTTTGATAAACATATTTTGTTAATATTATTTCGTTTATTTTTTGTATAATAGCTGATGATCAATTGTAAACCTTCTGGAATCTGGCAATGTTTGTAAGATACGCTGTTATGTTTAAAGAATAAACAAGCCGATGGAATCCTAAATTGCTTTGAGTATTATTTTAATTTTAAGAATTTAAGATGCTCTGCAAGCTATAGTTTGAAGCTTATGAAAACGGGTAGTTTTCTAGAAAGCATGCAAAATTGTGGTGACCCGGACGTGATTGAAAAAAAAGGTCAGTAAATTAAACTTTCGTTTTCCGTTGCTTTCGAATTAAATAAATAGTTTTGAGAAAAAAAATTTAAGAAGAAAGCTGAAACAAATAAATTAATTCAATCACACGTTAATTAAATTAGTAAATTAAGTATTAATTACAATTAATAAATTTTATATTTAATATTAAGTAATAACTTTTAATTAATAATATGATTGAAATAACAGATATTTGGAACGCATATTTAAAAATAACAATAGCAATATTATTTGTTATTCAAAAAATCGTGGATTATGCATCTCTACTTCTGTATCCGAAGCGCCGGAATCAATTAATGTAGAAAAAGCTAAATTAAAACTTCCCGAAATAGAATTAATTAACTTTGGCGGTGAAGTTAAAGATTGGCTTAGCTTTTGGAGCTCATTTGGCAGAATTCACGAAGACGTTTACCATCGGCGATGAAGTAAAATTTCAATATCTCATACAGAGTACAATAATAATAAGCAGTAGAGCGCGGGAAATAGTTGATAGTTATCCGCCGACTGCAAAAAATTATGCTAAAGTTGTTGACAGCCTTGAAGAACTTCTTGTTGAATAATATGTAAGAGAACTACTTTCATTGGTAGTAAAAAATGCTGTTAATATGAATTCAAAATTGAATATAATGCAGTTCTATGATAAATTAGAGTCATATTGAAGGTCACTAGAGTCTATTGGAGTAAGTACCGAAAAATATGCTGCTTTGCTTTTCCCGCTAGTGGAATCTTGCATTCCTGAAAATTTATTGAGAGTATGGCTACGAAATCCAGTGATAAATAAAGTACATGATACAAATTCTTATGGCGATAAATTGTCGCAATTGCTATTAAATCTCCAAACGGAAGTTGAAGGGGAAGACAGGATTTTGATGGCAAAATCAGGCTTCAATTCCACAGAAACTCGGAGGCAGAATAAAAAATATCAAGAATTCGAAATTCCTGTTCCCACTTCTAATGATTCGGTTTATGAAGCAAAATCTTTGAAATCTTGTCTATTTTGTGGAAAAGTCCATAATTCTCAAGACTCTTTCAAAACACAAAAAATGTCTTTGGAAGAAAAACAAAATATTTTAAAGAAGAATAAGGCCTGCTTTTCCTGTTTAAAGGTGGGACACGTTTCTAAAAAATGTAAATCTAGTGTTCAATGTATGCTTTGTCAGCGAAGACATTGAACAATTATGTGTCCTGAAAAATTCAATAACGCCAAACCTAACGCCGCAGAATGTCCCAGCACTGATGGAAATATAGTGTTATCAAATCAAAGTGAACCGGAAATTCTTTTGCAAACACTTTTAGCATTAATTGAGACGGGCAGAAAAAGCAAACTGGTAAGAGTATTATTCAATACAGGATCTCAAAGATCATATATTTTGAAGTCTACTGTAAATCAAATGAAAATAACCACAGAAAGAAGCCAAAATTTAACGCATGTAGTATTTGGCGGCGCCAGTTCCAAGAAGAAACATAATTGTTATGAACTCTCAGTGAACAATTTGAAGAAAAATTATTCTTGTAAGATACAAGTTTTGGATCAGGATATTATTTGTGGTTATATTCCTAGCATACATGGGTCAAGGAGCTACAGAATAAAGGTATCCAATTCACTGATGTTGGGAAAAGCTGGATGGCAATAGAGTTGTTGATAGGAGCTGATTATGCTGGAAATCTCTTCACAGGAAATATATGTCCCTTGTCATCTGGTTTGATTGCTGTCGAAACCCATTTGGGTTGGAATGCAATGGGTAAACCAAAAGCTGTCTTCAACAAAAACTACTCTATATCTCTTTTTATTCAAAGTAATGACATTTCAGACCTGTGGAGACTAGAAACTCTAGGTATAATGGACCCATGTGAGACTGATAATTCAAAACACTTAGAAAGTAAAGCTTTTGATTATTTTTCCAGAAATGTAAAAATTGACGGGGATGGAAGATATGAGGTCAAGCTTCCCTGGATGCGCAATCAAGATGAACTACCTACAAATAGTGACATTTCTGGGAAAAGGCTCGTTGTTAAAGAGCAATCAATTTGAGTGTTATGATGCTGTCTTCGAAGAGTGAAGGAAAGAAGGTATTATAGAAGATTCTAATGAGTGTCCTGGTCACTACCTACCTCATCGAGGAGTATTTAAAAATGATTCCAACATCAAAGTGTGGCCAGTTTTTGACGCTTCATGCAAGTCAAGAGGTAATCTCACATTGAATGATTGTTTGATGAAAGGTCCAAATTTTATAGACGATACCTTCAGTACTTATGAAATTTCTTTTGAGAAAACTTTTGGTGTTGTATCAGACATCAAAAAGGCGTTTCTTAAAATATCTATTGCTGAAGAAGATAGAAAATATTTGAAATTTCTGTGGTGGAAGAATGAGAGCAGAGATGCGACTAAAATTCATCAGCATGCCAGAGTAGTTTTTGGGCTGAACAAACGCTTTCTCAACAGACGCTCAACAACAACAGGCACTCAACAGACGCTTTCTGTTGAGTGCTGTCATCCATCATCATTTGAACCAGTATTTATCTTCTCCTTACCATGATACTACTGTGAAGTTAAAGAACTCATTGAGTTCCACACTAAAGAACCTACGTGACATTCTTTGGTGGAGGCGTCGTGTACGATTCCAATCAGCGTGGAAACGGATTTACGTAGAAGAAATCGCCTTAAAGGCCTTGAACCAGAATTTGGACCTTATAATCCACCACCCAGAAAGACAAAGGAAATGCCTGTGGAACAAGAAACATAACTGGTCATCCTGACACCAGTACAGCTACAATATAGGAACCCATCTGTATTTAAAGGAGAAGTGGGATAGGACCCAAACAAATGGCTTAAGAAATATGGCAGAGTATCACAATTCAACAGATGGGATTACATGACTTGTCTTGCAAATGCGTTCTCCTTCCTGGACTGAACAGCGAAGCAGTGGTTCGAAAATAATGAAGATAAATTGACTTCATGGGATATTTTCAAATCAATGTTGAAAGTGGCATTTGGGGAAACACAGTACTATGTAAAGAAGGCAGGATATGAGCTGAAGTATAGAGCTCAAAAATCTGGCGAAAGCACGCAGTCATACATCCAAAGCGTGTTGGGATTATGCCATCAAGTCAAACCAGATATGTCAGAAGAAGAGAAAGTGTCTCATCTGATGAAAGGAATCGTCGAAGATGTTTACCAGGCACTACTGACGAAAGAAATAACCACTACAGAGGACTTTATTAAATGGTGCAGAAAAATCGAAGAGATGCAGCAAAAGAGGATCCTTGGTAAGAAATTTGAAAGGCTACCAAATGTAGTACCAATGGCTTCAATTGACCAAAGATTGGATCTGGTATCACTAGTACGTCAAATAGTGCGTGAGGAGGTCCAGCGCCTCTATCTCCAGTAGTCGATCCCGAACTCCAAGACAAAGGCATTGAAGCCCTTGTTAGAGAGGAAGTGGAAAATGCTTCGGTTTCTTTGTCATAGATAACACCAGAGTGGACAAAAGTCAAAACAAGACCCCAACCTTCCTATGCTGACGTTTCCAGACGACCTGCCCCCGTAGCACAGCAACCACAGAGGAAAACAGATGTCTGGTGCACCCCTGATAGAAGACCCGTCTGTTTCCATTGTGGCCGCCCTGGCCATGTAGTTCGATACTGCCGAGATCGCAAAGCTATTTTTGATGCATATAGGGCTAATAGGAGATATTTCGGCCGTCCGCCGTCGAATGAGGGACGTTATGCCGGCGAATACAGCCAACCAGCAGTCCGAAGTTTGTCGCCCAGCCCATCACGAGGGCGATTGCCGACACGCCGCTACAGATCTCCGTCGCCATATAGAAGATCCAGTCAATCTCCTAGCCGGATAGAGGCAAACTAGGCTGTGTGACCTTCTTTGGGGGGTGAGGCCGCTAGTGACAAAAATCCTCCAATTGCCGCAAAGATGTCCGAAAACAACATTGAAGTAATCGTCGACAATGAGCCAGTACCTGCCCTTGTGGACTCTGGAGCTTCCTTTTCTGTTATCTCGGAGTAGTATCGTCGCCTACTGAAGAAAGTTATGTCTCCAACAACTAACAATGTCCTTTTAAAAGTCGCCGATGGAAATTACGTGAGACCAGTGGGAAAATGTACGCTTTGTCTCAAATAAATTTATTATTTTGCCACAATGCAGTCACGATATCATCCTTGGTTGGGACTTTTGGGGGCGCTTTTCAAGCTTTTATAGATTGTGGCCTTTCGGAGCTCTTGTTTCAAGACGTCATTCGAGAATCCCAAACTCCAGACTCCAGCCGTTTATTCACGTTGGAAGACTATACAGTACCTGCTCGTTCTATCAGAAAGATTACTGTCTTAGGCCGTAAGAACCATCGAGCTATCGACGTAATAGTAGAGAGAAATAGGATGCTCCTCTTAAACAATGAAGTTGCCATTCCGTCTACTATAGTTACACTCCTTAATGGTAAAGCCGAACTATGGGTTTCCAACGGACAAGGAGAACCTCAGATCATCCCTAAAGGCATGTGCATCGGTTATGCCGAACCCTTACGCGAAGACTGCATAAATGCCGTAGACGAAGGATCACTTTATTCCATGACAGGCAAAGTTGGGTGTCATCGATTGTACCAAGATAATAGCTTCGGATTTGAGCATCAATTAAAAAGAAAGAATGTCGCATCTACTCCAGAGATTTCCAGAAATTTTCGATCAAGAAAGGATTTTCAAGAAAGGAAATCAACTCAATGTTAAACACCGAATAAACACAGGCGACCACTTACTATCAGTCAGAGAGCTTACAGAGTGTCCCCATCTGAACGCCGCATTATCAGTGAGGAAGTAACCAACCAAAATGTTAGAAAGAGACACTATTCAACCATCAGAAAGTCCATGGTTATCTCCAGTCGTCTTCGTCAGGAAAAAAGATGGAAGCTGGTGTTTTTGTGTTGATTATCGCCGACTCAACAAAATTACCAAGGAAGACTTGTAATCCATTGCCGCGTATTGACGACACCTTGGATTACCTGAAGGAGACAAAATATTTTTCGTCTATGGATCTCTACTCCGTTTACTGGCAAATAGAAGATGATGAAGCCGATCGTGAGAAAACAGCTTTTATAACACCTGAGGGATTATACGAGTTTAAAGTGATGCCATTTGGCTTATGTAACGCTCCTGCAACTTTTGAAAGGATGATGGATAATCTTCTGCGACATTTAAAATAGACAATGTGCCTTTGCTACTTAGATGACATTGTGGTGCTCTCGGAAACATTCGATGAGCATCTTCAGAGGTTGAATACCGTCCATCAGTGTATACAGAACGCAGGCCTTATCCTTAATAAAAAAAATGCCGCTTTGAAGCACAAGAGAAAAGATCTTGGGATACCTAATATCCAGTGAAGGCGTACGACCAGACCCAGAAAAAGTAAAGGCCGTAAACCCTTCCCCGTGCCTAGGAAAATCCATGACATCAGAAGCTTTCTGGTACTTTTCACTTACTATCGCCGATTTATAAAGATTTTTGCCATAAAGCCGAATCTCTACAGTTGTTACTGAAGGGGGACACAAAATTCTATTGGGAACCTAAACAAGTGGAAGCTTTTAATAACTTAAAGAAAGATCTTACCTCCGATCCTGTCTTAGGCCTTTATGATGAAAATGCACCAACGGAACTTCACACTGACGCGAATGGATATGAGGTCGACGCAGTATTAGTCCAAATCCAAGATGGAAAGGAAAAAGTAATAGCTTATGCCTCGCGTACTCTGACGAAGGCTGAGAGAAACTATTCCACAACTAAAATAGAATGCCTTGCGGCCATATGGGCTATAACAAAGCTTCGGCCATATCTTTCTGGAAAGGCTTTCAAGATCGTCACTGATCATCATTCCCTGTGTTGACTGACAGGACTGAAGGATCATTCTGGAAGACTCGCTAGATGAGCGCTGCGACTCCAAGAATACGACGTATCAGTGGTGTGCATAAGTGGAAGGAAACACAAAGATGCTGATAGTCTCTGCAGAAACCCATTAAAAGTTGATGCTTCATGGTCTGAGGACTCCATAGGCGCCACTTTATTCACTAATCTCTCAGAAGAACAGATGAAAGATTCGGAATTGGAAAAAATAATAAGAGGCCAACAAAATACCGAAGTAAGCAGGCTGGGAAACTTTGAATTAGTCGAAGGAGTCCTCTACAAGAAGAATTTTGATGCGTCCGGAAGGAAATTTCTACCAGTGATCCCGAAGCATTTACGGCTCAGTATTCTAGAATCTCTCCATGACGACCCTACCGCCGGACATCTAGGACTCACCAGGACGTGTGATAGAATAAGAAAGCGATTTCATTGGCCAGGATTGTACAAAAATGTTCGAAGATATGTGATGCACTGCCGAGAATGTCAAAGGAGAAAATCTATTCCTCAGAAGCCACCAGCTCGTCTCGTGCCTATTCCACCAGCTGCCTCTCCTTTCCATCGCATCGGAATCGACCTGCTAGGACGATTTCCAAAATCTGACGACGGCAACAAATGGATTGTAGTATGCACCGATTATTTGACACGGTACGCAGTCACCAGATCTTTACGGCGGAAGCTACACAAATAGCGAAATTCCTACTAGAGGATATAATCCTGAAGCATGGAGCACCACGAGTTATCATTACAGACCGTGTTCAAGTATTCCAGTCCAAGCTGGTGACCGATATTAATCGACTGTGCAATATTATCACTCATCGAATGACTACAGCTCATCATCCGCAAAGAAATGGCCTTACAGAGCGATTCAACAAAACGCTAGCAGATATGCTTTCTATGTATGTTGATGTTGAACAGAAGAACTGGGACCAGATATTGCCGTTCGTCACCTTCGCCTACAACACTGCCAAGCACGACACGACAGGTTATACGCCCTTCTACGTACTGCATGGGGGAGAAGCTGAAACGCCGTTGGATACAATGTTTGCCCTCTGCCCCAACAAGTTCAACCAAGAAGACGATTTTGTTAGTCATCTGATCAATAAGGCAGAAGAATCGAGGCAATTAGCTCGTGCACGAACTCTCGAGGCTCAGCAGAAAGATCGCCGGCCTTATGACTCCAAACATCGGATGGTAGCATACGAACCAGGGGATTTGGTGTGGATTTTTATACTAGTTCGTAAAATAGGGCTTTCCGAGAAGCTCCCCAAGAGGTACTTTGGCCCTTATCAAGTTTTGAGGCGGTTGTCCGACGTCACCTATGAAGTAGCCGATTTCGATCCTAATTCTAGAAGGCGGGAACCGAAGGAAGTTGTCCACGTTTTACGCATGAAACCATACCATGATCCAGAAGAACAAGACGACCAACATTCTTATGAAAGTATGGAGGTTCCGGAAAGAGAAATTTCTGAAGGGATTACTCCCTGTGACGACGCAACGACTTATACTGGCCCTGTGACTCGATCAAGAATTAGAGCCACAAAATTAAATGTCATTACATCGAGACGCTGTTCTTCTAAAGAGGGAGCAATGCCGCATTGAAAAGAGGCAGTCGACTCTCAATGGCCGAATGGTCATAGCACTGGTCTCTTAATCAAGAGATCGTAAGTTCGAATCTCGCTAGAGACAACGAGTCATAGTCTGTGTAAATATTTAATTCCTTGATTTTATGTTTTCCTTTATTTCATGTTCCAGAAGATTCTGGACCTTTCTTTAGTTTACCAGACAAGTGTTCTGGACTTTTCTTACTGTCTCCAGAAAATTATTCTGGAACTTTCCCTGTTAGTATAAAAGCAGAAGATTTGTCATTCACTGCGTTCTCAGTTCAGAGTTGAGTTAATAAATTGGTTTAGCTCTGCTTCTTGTGTGTGTCATTGAGTTCCACACTAAGGAACCTACGTGACAATATATACAAATGTAAGTGAATATATTACTCCTTAGATACTGTTATTATTAACACTGAGAATTCTCCGCATTATAAACTTTTTGAAATGTTAAATACGATAATGTTTGCGTTTTCTTGTATTTGAAGGAAGTTTTACAATTTTAATTGCTAAGTTTCGCTATTTGGCCATTTAAGTTGTCATTGATTCATTAACATGATTGTGTTTTCTATGTGGAAAGGATCTATCCTATGAAGGATCGGATTATTAAATAAGCAAAACCGGAAATTGCCAAGGGGTCCCACAATTTAAAAGGTTCTGAATCGTCGATTATTTTTGTTGTATTTAAAAAATTATTTAATTTTATACTTTTATTAAACTATAAAAGCCTGCTATTCAAATTAATTTAGTTTTGGGAATATTGCTCTAGTAACATTCATGATAATTAACAATTGCGCGGTTTTATTAAAATATTTTATAAACCTAAAAATATGTGGTGCTTTATGATTTAAAAAATGTCTGATCTATTAATACTTATTATTTAGATCGTTCATGGGTTTGCTGAACATATTCTAGACTGTTTAGGACATCTTTGGGAGAAATTTATTCTTCTCCCTTCCTCGTTTTGGACTTTCTTCTTATAAACGGATTTTTGGATTTGGTCTGACTAAGTCAGGCCATGGAGATTAGCAACAACAACAATTTAGATCGTGTTAAAAAAGTTTTGTCATTCTTATATACTATTTTGTTTAAAATTATTTTTAAACTTCAGTTATGTTTTTTTTTTTTTTTTTTTTTTTTTTTATGTATTCGATATACCAACATTTTACTTCCCCGTGTACGAAATACAGAGAATGTAATAGCTAGAAAATTCCGACTAGACATTTTGAAACTAATATATTTGGATAAAACTAATCTCCACTGAGTTCGAATAACACATTTTTGAAAAATATCCATCTGTTTGTCTGTAACAGAGGTTTGAGTGAGATAGACGAAATTTAATATATGGTCTATACACTAAATTTGTAGATTTCTATTAAATTATGAGCAAAATCTGTAATGAGGAAGTCTGTTTGTCCGGCTGTTCAAATAACTACTTACACAATTACTACAAAATTAAAGAGTTATATAGTAAATTTCGGTACACAGATTTAATATCTACAGTGCAGACACTTGTCGAATTTTGAGCCAAATCCAACAATGGGTTGGTTGTCTGTAAGTCAATACTTTCATAAATATGTAAACGCGATAATTCAAAAACGAGAGGCCGGGATAGCCTGGTTGGTAGAGCGTTGGATTCGCGTCCCTCAGTTGCGAGTTCGAATCCCGCCGGCCGAAGATTTCCCGCGTGCTTATGGGCTAACGCGCGTATAAATCTGTCGTGGTCACAAAGTCCTCTATGTCGAGAGTAATACCACTGGGGGTACTGGATTAGCGGTGATCGTTCTCTAGGTCTAAATGACGATCTGTGGATGAAATGCGTGAATGAAGTCCGCCCAGTAAAAAGGGTTGTGACGTGTGTGTAGCTAAGTCGTCCTCTTGGCCTTAGATGGCGCTGCTATAAAAAAACAAGAGGCGTTCTCTCACCGGCCTAAAATTGCTGTTTTTGTAACAGCGGGCTCCATGGCAAGTGCCATGAAAAACAACAACAAAAACGTAGTTTTGTAGAAATTTTTGTTTCAATCAGTTGGGAAAAAGTGCGTCTGAAGCAAAATTTCGGGTACTATTAATCGTATGCCAGGGAATAATTGCCAAAAAACGCGGCAAGGATCGCACTATAGATTCAGTAAAAATATTGAATTAACATCAAAGTTTAATATTTCGTTACTATTGTACGTCAATGACATGTAAGGCGGTCTCTGGGATAACACCCTTGTTAGAACTATATGAGACAATATTGTGGAGACCACCCTGGCTCCCTTAGAAAGCGATCTACAATTTAATATTATTCTATTTCAGTTTATTAAAATTTACTACCTAAAACTACTTATATAAAGATTAAATTAAAGTTGATCTTAGATAATTTGATTTTGAATGTTTGAATTAGAAAAAAGGGTTCCAGGATTTGCATTGCCCAAGGACCCTTAAAAGGCTTAATCCAGCTTTAATGGGAATATTTAAATGTGAGACTCTACAGAGAGAATGAATCTCAGCAAAAAAATTGCTAAAATAGTTCGGGGATGTTCCGCAACAATAGAAAGATGCATTGAAAAGTTTCAAACTGAAAGGAGTAACCATAAAAAGAACTAAGAGCAGAGTGCTGTCCATAGTTCTGAATTAAAAATGTCGGTTGATAGCATGAAAAGTAAAAGAATATCCAGGCATTAATACACCAAAACTAGCATATGGTATAGAAAGATATTTGAGAAATGAAACCTTCAGGGAATTCATCACTAGGATTATGATATTCATTTCAGGTATTTTGGACGATAAAAGCATCATCTGGAATATGCGAAGAAAACTGTTTACAGGGAAAATTATCCTAAGAAATCAATGGAAAAATTGATCTCAAGACTTCGCAAATGAGCATGGAAATTTTTATGGATATTTAGATGGATATTTCATGGATATCAGGATATTTGGTATTCCAGTTCTTTTAAGATGAAACTGTTTGTTTTCTTGATGAATGGATGGGTTTTGGATAAAGATTTATAGTTCAGATAAACTTTAAGATATTTGGAGAAAAGTTGGCAAAAAACAGAGCTGTTGCCAATGAATCTGAGAGAAATTGTTAACCTGAGGTAGTTCGATTATGATTTTAGGCTTCAAAGTAGATTTTTTTTAAGAAAGCAACTCAGTTATTATCAAGGTAAAAATGTATAGATATAGCTGTTTGGATATTTTGAATGATCCCAAACTACAGTCCGCCAAAGTGGTGCTCCTTATTAGAAGTTGACAGATTATATATTTTCCTACAAAATAATGATCGCAATGATCTGCTCAAATTTCAAAGAACTGATTCTTCTATAATACATGGAAACTATTAGAAATTCTAACTCATCTAACAGATATTACCACCGTGGGCTTTTGTAGGATTATCTAGATCAGCAATTTAGAAAACTAAACTTCAATACTAAAACTGGTATCCAAAACAATCTTTTTCGTGGATTAGCGGAGAATATCATCTTCTGTCGCTGAAAATTTAATGAATATTTAATGTTATCAAGCAGTAATTAAAACAAAAGATTTCCCAACAAACAGGTCTCGACATTTTTTCTTTGTTTTTTCCCCCTTTGCTGGTCTACTTTTATGATGTGATATTTTAAGTTAAATTACTTCCATGATGATACGTGTCATTTTTAGTTAAGGTGGGTTTATACTCAGCCAGCTACAAACCAACCAGTAAAACCACGCATGCGCAGAAACTGTGCAGTAACAAGTACTTGTCCGGTCGTAAAAAGAACTTGATGTTGTGCGCGCTCTCAGCGCATACTCTATCTTCTTTCTGGGCATGCGTGACTTTCTGGAATCTTATAACTGGTTAAGTGGGAACCCACCTTAAAACCTTTAAGGTGGGTTATTTTTTTATTTTAAAATAAAATAGATTTTACTATTGCTGAAATAAATCATTACTTTTTATGCATCTCTATAGTGTAAGTACTGCTATTGTCATTTTTGTGAGTAAGTGCATGTAATTTTTTCAAATATCATATAGTACAACTCTATTCTGAAATAACAAAATGTTTCCAAATTTTTTTCTTAGTTTTCTCAAAAATTTTATTTGCTTTAGAAATAGAAGTATTAAAACTAAAACAATTCCGTGTTTTTCGTTTCTAAAGTGTAAAATACTCGAAGAGAAAATTATTCTGCTCTTTAAGAAATTAGATATAGATTTTTATGAATTTCCATAGTTCAGACATCCTTGAATCTGTTTGTTTGTCTGTGAATTTGATAACTCAAAAACAGAAAATGAGAAAGAAGAATGAAATTTAGTAGGTTTTTTTCACACCGAAATTGTAGGTTTCTATAAAATGATGGCTTAAAAGAGATGGCTTCTCTCTTTGGGAAGTCTGTCTGTTTATATACATATGAACATTATAATTCAAAAAGGCAATGAGCTAGATAAATAAAATTTGGGATATGATTATATTATTTTTATTATAGGTTCCTCCCAAATTTTAAACTTAATCAGTTTAACGTTTGAATATCGCTCGATCCATCTATTATATGTTTCTAAAAGGAATTAATTTAATTAGATAACGTTAATTGTTGATCCATATCAAATTTTGAATAAAAGAAAGGGATCAAATATGCCTATTTGATTCTTTTCTACATTAAAGCTAGTCAAAACGCGCACACAAGAAAGTCAAGAGGTTGGTTGGTTTTTATGGCGCAAGAGCCAATCTTGGCCATACTGCGTCAAGAATATGGTTTTATATCTGGCAAGATTAAAATAAATCAGTTATAAAAGGTAAAAAAAAGTGTAGGATAATTAAGCAACAAGAATATTTTTGTAGCAATGTGTAAAGAAAGTCAAGAGAGAACACACCCACAGAATGTTTATTTCACATGCAGTTATTCAACTTTATTAATTTAGAAATTAAATACCGATATGTTATTAGAAATGAATGAATTGATAATAAATGTAGAGCCATTTATTGAAATCGCGGTAAAATTTGATCATTCTCTCAAGTGTTATTACTTAAAAAATATCGCATTTTTCAATAAAGTTGAAGAGACATTTGGCTCACTCTATCCTGCATATACCATTCAAATTAAGGGAAATGAAGCGAGAGTTTTAGGTTTCACTCATGATGTGTTGTAGTTGTTACTTTGTCCTGGTAAATATTATCCTAATGGTGTGTGATGTTGTAGTTGTTACTTTGTCCTGGTAAATATTATCCTAATGGTGTGTGATGTTGTAGTTGTTACTTTGTCCTGGCAAATATTATCCTAATGGTGTGTGATGTTGTAGTTGTTACTTTGTCCTGGCAAATATTATCCTAATGGTGTGTGATGTTGTAGTTGTTACTTTGTCCTGGCAAATATTATCCTAATGGTGTGTGATGTTGTAGTTGTTACTTTGTCCTGGCAAATATTATCCTAATGGTGTGATGTTGTAGTTGTTACTTTGGCCTGGCAAATATTATCCTAATGGTGTGCTACGGATGTATAGAAAGAAATTATAGTTAAAATGCCGTTCTGTTTATCAGGTAAGATTCAAAATTATCCGCGTAAAAAAGCCACTTCTAAAGTATGTTTTGTGAAAAAGGAAATGCATTTTAATGACCCCCTTATAGTTAAAAAAATCAATGCAACAAAGGCAACGATGTGTTTTACAATTTTCCAACTATATGGATTGGAAATTGTAAATAAATAAAATAAAGCATCAAAATTAAAATTTTTTAAGCATTTATTCCACTAATTTGATTTAGCATTTATTTCATTCCATTAATTTGATTTAACATTTATTTCAATATCAAATATACAAAATTAATTACTGACTCTGCGAAATTTAATCAGTTGAGAAATAACAAGCTTCATTTCAGAATAAATTTAATTCATATTTTGACCTCACTTGAATATTCTTAAGCCTATACTAATATTAAAAGCGAACTGTTGAATGTCTTTCTGTGTGCACCATTGAGCTTGAAACCATCGAATTTAGTACATAATATAAAAAAAATATTAGAGTGTATAAATATATTTCTGTACAATTTTTAAAATTTATTTGAATCAGCTTAGAAACTTGTTATTTAGGAAATTGAACAGAGTTGATCTACTTTTAGAGCAGATATTTCGAAAGAAAAGAAATATTAATTACAAGATAAATATTTATTTATTATATGCTAAAAGAATTTTAATTTTCACGCTGCATTAAAAAACATAAAATCGTGCAACAAAGCGGATAAAAAAAAAAAAAAAAAAAAAGGAATAGTGATAAACAATTGTTCTCTACTTGTCACAGTCGGAAACATAGTCGAAACATCCCTGACATTTTTACATTTGGACAATAGTAAGGCATTGTATCTAGGATAATGATTGAGGTTAATCAATGTTTTAATGTGGATATTTATTAAGATTTCTTTTCTTAATGAATAATTTCCAAGCTTGTTGTTTATTAGTAGCAGATTTAAGCATTTTGCGGCCTTATGCTATTTACGTTATGAGGCCTTCCATCTAATAAACTGATCAATTTAGTTTCAGCTTTCAGAACATTTTTCCTTTAAGCAATATGCTAACGATTTTTTAGGTTAATCTTTTTATTTTATTATGTTTGTGCAAATAGTTATTTTTATTTTCATTTATTATGAGTCGTGATTGTGCAGTTTCCAAGTTTGTACAAATATCAATTGAAAATGTGATGACTTTGGATTTGTAGCACCAATGTCTGTTTTTAAATGTAGAAAGTAAATTCATCAACATACATAAACACAGAAAAAACACAACAAAAGGGAAGTTTCAGTACATTTACAGTTGCAGAATAGTATCAGTTATGAGATGCAATGCATATTCATGTTTAGAAATATTATTGAAGCAGAATTTCTATGTTTATAAATAGTATAATAGTGGAAGTAGTGAAGGTTATCGGAAATTAAAAATTTATATTGGAAAAAGTACTAATTTCGTCTTAATATTTCATAGTAATAAAATTTATATATTTCTATATTTTTAAATATTTGGCAATTATAAAAACAAAGTTTTAAAATCGATTTGCCTGTGATCCTCTACTCAGTCCAAAGGCACTAGGTAACTATCTAGTATACTTAGTTGGAAACCTACCGTTGCTTTTAATAGTGACTGCGAAGTTGTATTCACCATGGTATTGTATTTTACGATAAAAATAAAAAAAAGGGCGGAAGGACTCTTCGTTAGGTGAACAAAAATTTCCATGTTTGCCATATGAATCGGTTGTAAACTTTAAATCTGTAGTTTTCGTGACAAAAGTGTTTAATCTATTGGAAAATCATAGCCATGCTTACATTTTAATTTAGAAGGTGAGGAGGAATTTTGAGGCCGTTGAATAGTCTTGATGAATTTATTATTATATATTATATTCGTCTGTTGCTCTACCCAGAAAATTGCACGAAAAAAAATTGGAGATTATATTTTGATTTCGCATTAGGTAAGTTATGATACTTTTGTAGACAGGGTACGATGTCAATATCTACAATGTTTATATTGAATTGTATCAAGAGAAAGGCAACATGTTGTTACCGGGTGTATCACAAAATTGACCATATGTTTATATTCAGCGCATTTGATTGGACGCCGTGTTCAGGTGATAAAGAATGGTAACCTCACCAAATCGCGCCAAATTTTAATGGAACTCATGATGAAAATGGAGATGAAAGATGGATCTCAAAGAACGATGGATTTTTTCATTCGAATTTATTTAGATGGATCTCAATGAATAATAGATTTTTCAATCATACAAGTTTAAGAATTTAGAGCTAACATTATTACAAGAATTGCAAATATTACAATATGTAACGTTGTCAGTACTGCCATCTGTAGCTTCCGTGTGATATTTTATATTACTTGTCAAGCCATTATTTCATAGAATAATTGTTCCTTTTTGAATGATTATTATATTTTTGCATTATTTTATATCAAAATATATTATTATTAGCTAGGCCATAATCTTAATTGTTTGTTGAAAAATATTAATCCTTGCAATTTAATATTTTTCCTTGGATATATTACAGTGTTATTTGTATCAAAATTCACTATTTATTTAAACAGTTTTATTGTAAATGTAACTGTTTTTTGATATGTAGATTGAGAAAAATAAAAAAATAATTTCATTTTAAACAGTTGCACTAATTACATTTATTGATCAATTTTAAAATGCATGAATTAAATTTTTACATTTTGAGTATTATTTGATCTCCAGTATGTGATCACATAGTTAAGTTTTTATCTAATCAATTTTTCTAAATAAAATTTCTCTGGATGCTGAGAATTTTAGATTATGTAGAATTTTCTGTATTGTATAATTTTTTTTCTTAAATTAATCATAAATAGTATACTTATTTCTACATTTACAGTGTTATGATTAATGGTAGCTTGTACAATGCAAGCATAAGTATGTATGCTGCCATTTTAAATTAACACCTATACAGTGGTACATAGTTGCCCTGCATATATTTTTTATCTTTTAAGTAAAACTATATATAAGTACCTATGCCATTGTTCTTATAACATGATTGTGGAAAGATTTCTGTATAGTTTTTCTGATTAATTTGTCTTTAACAATAACTTTGTCCCTATCTCTTATTTATATACTATGTGTGTCTGTATTTTAAGCTTTCTTCATGTTATCTTATAAATATGATAACTAGAATAATTTGCTTGGATTTAAAACCATTGAGAAATATATTATAGGAGGAGAAAAATTATTATGAGTTTGTAGTTAGATTATCTATCCACTTTGAAGAGAAAGAAATAGAAACTTATATTCTGAATAAAAGTTTTTGCTTTCCAGCATGCCGATAGAATTTTTAAAAAGGAATTTTGAGTAATTTAATATTTAGCCAATGCCTTATTTTATTAACTTAAAAGGAATAAATCTATTAACAGAAAAGCTGGAAAATATACTGTTAATTATTTGTTCTGTATTGCTGACTACATCTATACAGATTTTCACCAAAACAATTGAATAATGAGATGATCATTTGGTGTAAGTTTAAAAGAATTTTATATATAGAACATTATTTTTTATCAGTTCATGAGGAAAATTAATTTTGCAGAACTGAAAATAAAAAGTATTATTGAATATTACTTTTAATTTTGAAAATTAGGTAAATTCCATTTTACTTTACTCTTTTTATTTTCTTACAAATAATTAAATAAAATCTTTCATCTTGAGGCCCATGTAAAAATTGCAATTGTATATAGCCTATCCTGATTCATTGTGTGCTTTTGGAAAATATTTTATTCTTTTTTATTTTAAAAAGATGTGCTCAAATTTTGAAAAATAATAATAATTCTACTATATCTGTCTATTGATAAGCTGTGATATTTTTAAATGGAAATCAAATTACTTTAGAATTCAAATGATCTTAGATATATAAGAAGTAGGCCAATTAGGTTGTATCAAAAATTTGAATGAAGTTTAGAAATATAGTAACCCATTAAGTAAGTATATTCTGCCTAGGTATCCAGAGCAAGGATGGCTCCCGAATACTTGGCACCCTGTGTAAAATTGTGGTCCCCTCCCCTTTATTGTATGCATCTTGTATTGATACATATGCTTAATCCTCGATAGTTATTAGACCCATATATATTTTTAATTGTATACATAAAGTGAAGAAAAAGTTTTTAAAAAATGAATGAGGTTAAAAATGGTAATTCAGTGAAATTCACTTTTGTTTCTGTTTCCTATCCATTCATTCACTTTTCATTCTGTTGTCTTCTAGCCAGCAGTCATATAATGGGCACAAATTTTCAAAGTTGCATATATTATGTGGCTGCAATTTATGCAGGAGTTAACTATGATTAGGAATTAGCATCCTTACATTGTCAGTGCCCTGTACCGTGGAATAGATTGCATACCCTTGGGGCTGTTCCTGGTCCAGAATAATTAGAATGATTGTCATTGAAATAATGAAAGATAGGAATTAGGTTAAAAGCCTTAAGGATTGAAATACCTGCCACATTCATCATTATAACCAATCTATTCTATAGGAAATAGTCCCATCATTGGAGTGCAGATAACAAGTCCCTGCTAAATTAATATATCCACCAGGGATGTGAGAACCTGCTTACATCTATGGCACCTTCTCATCCACATAATCAAGGTGCCTCATTGATCGAACACAAAACTATTTACAATAACATCATATGTAGAAAACCCCCCAAAGAACTCAACACTTAAGCTACAAAATTATACATGAACTATACAATATATATGAGCATTATTTTATTTGCAAACAACCTCTTTTGTTAGAAAGGATGTGTCAAAGTCATTGAACATTTTCCAATTGTTTTCTAAGTTTCACATTTCTTTCATTTTTCCCTGTTGAAATTAATTCAGATAATTGAGATTTTTGTTATTGGGCTTGGGATACTTGGAGTTATGCTGTATTAATATTCTTTTAGAATTTATTTTCTGTAAGCTATTATAAATTTATATACTGAATTTAGTGCATATTCCTGCAATTCTGTTGTGTCTATACATAGACTGTCCCTGATTATGAGGAAAAATCAGTTGTATGTATCTTTATGTTTTTTGGAATGATTGAAATTTCTAGAAATTATGTATAAGTTTTCATAATTTACAATATTTAGTTGGGAATTTTTTGTTTTATTTTATTGATTTATTTGAAAATATGATGGTTATGAAATTTGTATTTATAAAAAGGTTTGTAATTCCATTATTACTATGTTACTCCTATGAATTAATGTTTTATATTTCCATGTAGGCTAAACCTAGCATTATTTTTTAGAGTAATCTGCAATTAGAAGAAAACGATTGAAGTGGGATGACTGTAGAAAAAGATCTTCATTAAAGAAATGAAGGAATCCCAATGGCTTGATTTAGTGATTGCTTAGATTAAAAATGATTTAGCTTTCACTATATTGAGCTTTTAGGAAGTCCACTGAAGAATAATGAAAGTGCGAATTGTATGTGTTATAAATCTAGCTGTCATTTTTAGAGTCATGATATTCAGATTCTTATCAATGGAATAATACAGTAATTCAATAGTAATGTAAAAAAAGAATAATGATAAAACATTTATCATGGTTATTATTTATAACTTGTAAGTAGTTTTCTGATTTATATTCATGAATTTATATGCAGATTAAAGAAATTTAAAATTGAGCTCCAAAACAAACAAAATTACAATGTCAAAAGAAAAAAATCTCTATATAGAATAGTAGTTTTGTTTAAAAAAAAAATGGCTTGATATTTATATTTTACCTCTCAAAAGGAACTTCTAACTATTTTGCACCATATAAAATTATCTATGTGACAATTTGAAAAAAAAAAAAAGTTATTAGATTTGGAAATATATACCATAAATGTTAATACATTTAAGCAAGTTCTAATTTATCATTTTTTTCATTATTCAACAATTAGCTACTCTTTACAAATAGCCTCAATAATACAAAATGCCTAATTATTTTAAATTTTACTTTCTTTGGTTGTTAAAGATGAAAAATATAAACTTATGAGAAAATGAATGATTTATTTCTAAACATGCTTTCACAATAAAGATTTTTTATTTGTTGAGTCAAATGTCAATGATTAAATTTTATATCAAACCATAAATAAATGAAAAAAGTCCCAAAATGTTTACATTTTAATATATATTGGATTAAATTGAAATATGATGCTTGAAAAAAATATATATAATATAACTTGAAAGTAAAACTAGCTTTCTAAAATAGTTAAAAATAGCCTTTAAGAAGAGCTAATTCTCCAAATCATCCAAATAATAAATTTTGTGAAGAGTAAAAGATACCTTTCATCATTTTGCAATCAATATATCTAAAAAAAGCAATTAAAAAACATGAATTAAATAAAATGAAAAAAATTGATTAAAAAGCTGTAACAAGAATGCAAAGGAAACAATATAAGTACATTATCAAATTACAAAATAATTCAAATTTGAAATGGTGTGTACAAACGTTTATCTTTCAAAACTTATCAAATAAAATAAAGACCTCTTCATTTAATAAGCTTAAATTACGTGACTCCTGAAACATGACTTTGAAAATAGAATCAATACAAATAAATTACCATATCAACCACCTCTAAAAAAGAGGCTTAGAAATATTAAAAAGCATTGAATTATTGGAAAAAGCATAGCATCTAGAGCATGCAAAAGGCTTTTGCATCTGAAATATTAATGATAATATCTAAAAGAAACAGCAGAATTATGAAAATATGAAAATTGAAAAAATGAATCAAATTTTTTAAAATGAAAATAACCAATTTTGAGACTTTATCAAGAGTTAATAGGGGGAAAAAAAATCCCTAATATGAAATCCTATTGATCAAAAAATTAGTTCAGATTAATTTATTAAAAAAATTTTCTGATCATGGTTCACTTCTTTAATTTTCAGATCTCCATGATGCTGGTATTTCTTATAGCTAACATGTATGTCTAATGTGTATGTGTAGTGTATTGTCTGAGTTCTTTAAATTAAAGGTACCTCTGGATAACTGTAATCGGGAAAAAATTACCAAATAATTTTTTGAGTTAAAATGTTTAAAACAATATATAACATTTAATTGCTGGAAAAGTAAAATTGATTCTTTTTTTTTTTTTTTACTAAATGTATTAAAGTAGACAAAATAAATGAATATATTTATCAATTCTTATAAAGTATTTTCTCTCGTAGTTTTTAAAATTATGCTCATTTTGTCTCATTTTCTATTTGCAACAAAATAATTTTTTTATTTCTTTTATTTAATTTTGTTGAAGTTTTTATATGAATAATAAGAATTGTGTCCTTTTTTTTATTTCTGTGAATTTGAAAAATTATTATATTAATAAATAAAATGGAATTAGAAAATAAATGGAAAATTTATTAAAAATTGAGATATAATTAAATAAATTTTCCAGATATTTATTATAATTGATGCATAGAAATTACTGCTACAGATTTGAATTTTATTTGATAAATTGGATGTCAAGTAGCTTGATATGATCTATTTTTATTTTCTTTAAAATATAAATTTTTTATTGCATAATTTTGAAAAATTTCTGGTGAAAAAAATAGAAGTGGCAGATTTTTTTTTGTGATGTGATAACACAGCAACTTTTCTTAAAATTCAAACAAAATCTAAATGGAACAGTCGCCAAGAATATGTCATTGTTAATACCCAATCGTAAATACTGAGCATATAGCAATCCATTGAGCTTGCTTGTTCAAATTGCTATATTTAATAACAAATACCGCTTTTGATGATATGATCGTACTGGTAAAAGGTGTTTTTATGAAAAATCGTTTTCAGATATATGTGCCAAAAAAAGCGATAGAGTAAAGTTAATAGCGATAAAATTGCTATCATGATCAGCCAATCAGCGCAGAAACTTCCTTTCTTTAACCCTTGGGTTCGAGTCTACCTAGTGCTTTTTTCCTTACCGCTTTTCTGGCAGCGTCAAATGATTTGTGAAAATGTTTTGCACGTGTGTTTGAAATATCAATATATAATTAAGTATTGGGAAAATTTTTAACAATGGAGAAATGGACTATATCTGCGGCTTTAAATCTTCTTGCAGATGGTGATGAATATCTGACTTCACTTTTTTCCAAGTATTTGAATAGACAGGCAAGAGAAGCGCGCTAACTTTAATTTTTTGATATATGAACAGTGATATTTTTATTTTAAATTTACATTCATGTTGCTTTATTTTTCAGATTTTGCTGCGATTCTTTATGATGAATCTCAGAATTTTAAGATACTGATCTAATAAATTTAAAAAAAACGTAACATCAATGTCTTTTTATCAATGTAATAAGTAAACTTCTTTTGTGTATTAACAGTTACAGCGTAAAATGACAATCAATGCTTTTGATATTCTTATTATTTTGGATGCCGTTAAAAATATTATCTAATGGTTTAGAAGTATATTTCACAAATAAAAGTATTAAAAACTTCCTGATAGTTTTGGTTTTTTTTCTTTGACTTTTGACTTCTTGATTTTTCAAATATTTAAATAATAGAGAATAATAAGTAAAGCAGTTTCTCTAGTTTTAGAATATTTTTAAGTAACAAATGTCTTTTTATTGAAATTATGCATGATAACATATTTTCGGATTTACTAAATATATAACAGAATGAGTTTTGTTGCATCCCCCATAATGTATTTTGCAGAATGTTTAAGCCTATTTTGCTATATATTTTTATGAAATGATTATTTGGTTTATATTTAAATTCCAGTATCATGATATATCATGACATGCATACATTCTACATATTTTTTTGGATGATGTGAAATTATTGAATTACTTTCTTAATATTGGACAAAAGGTTTAAATTTTAATAGTTTATAGAAGTGTTAAATATGCAATTTCTAAATTTATTTCCGAAATCATGCCTGGAACCAGTTACTTGTAACTTAAGTAATTTTTTTCTGTCCTTTCTTCAATTCTGAATTTTTCACCTTATTTATATCAGAAGATTGAAATTCATCAGAATAAAACACTATAATTTTGCATTTAGTTTTATATTGAATTTTTAAATTTAAACAAATTCTGACATAATAAATATTATTAGCAATCCTTCATATTTTCACATTGATTTGAATATTTACTTTTAGTATGATTATTTTGGAATTTTTCTTTTTCATTTTTGTAATAATATTGTATTAAGTTATTTTCTCCAAATTTAAGCTTATTTGAAAGCTTCGGTGTTCTTATTAAAGAGATAGCTTTTTGAATTTTAAAGTTTTTATGCAACATTGTTTTTAGAATTTATCAACATCAAAATCTCAATTTTAAATAAAATTTTTAAAAAATCTGTTCCTGGATGCAATTTTTTACTCTATAGGATATATTTATCATTTAGGTGATTCCAAGTTGAATTTTTTGGGTTAAAGAATGTCAGTAGGATAATACACTTATTCTCTTAATTATTAGCAAAAATAAAATGAATGTGCACATTTTTATTAAAATTATCTACATTTCAATATAGAAAGTTTTCTCCTGTTTGGCTTGACTTGATGAAGATTAACGAAAAATCTGTTCTGTGTTCTTTCGTGTGCCCAATTTATTTGTGCAATTTTTTCATAAATTTGGCAAGTTTTTTTTTTTTTTGCATAATCTTCAAAGTATTTTTCATTATGGGACTGAAGTTAAAATTGTTTTTGTTATTTTATTAAATATTTAATCGTATGATTTTCTTCCATTGTTGAAAACTGAGGCTGAATATTTTTGTTCATTATCTGACCAGTTTATATTCAGAATCAGTGAATCAAATCTTAATACTATAAAAGGAAGCTTGTAATTAAAAACCAGTTTTTCCTGGTAAATATGCTTTTCATGGCATAATGGTTTAATTAAATTTGATTGTATAAGCGATGTTCATGAGAACAATTACAGAAAGGCTATTAAAATAACTGGCTTTAATTTGATGCCTAATAATACTTTGCTAATAGAACAGGGTTGCCACACCATTGGGAGAGCTGAGAAAACACTTTAAATTTAAAAATCAATAGAAAAAATCAGGGAACTTTGAAAATTTTCTTAAAAACCAGGAAAATACAATGAATTTTAAGTTTCTTAGTTCTTTTTCCATCTAGAAAATGCTAATCTCTGGCGATTACAAGAATAAATGATCATAATCGCAGCTTCTGAAACCAATAGTACCATTTGCGATTGTGTAATGCGGAGACTTGGCGCTTTTCTACTCTGTCCTCTTTTTTCCCGCATTGATCAGTTCAGTTTCAATTTATGAAATACTTTTTCTTTTTCCATAAGATTCCTGAATTGCAGCTAATGAGCATGTACGAGACTTCCGCTGCTCATTTCAGATTTAAATATATGAAGCTTATGGCAGTTTCAAATATGTAAATCTTATTTCAAAATGAGGATTATTAAAACTTATATATATTATATATTTGGTTTTATTCTTGTTAATGCCTAGATGCATCTTACTTACTTCAGCTTCTAAAAAAAAAAAAAAAAAAGAGACCTGTTTAAGTGCTTCCAAAGTCCAAACAACAATACCAATGTCATCAACATATTCAATAATCTGCAGATTTATTAAAAATTATTCCTCTGGTGATAATATTAGAATCTTTTATAGAGTGAAATTGAACTGATGACAAGCCAATATATCTCCCTGTCTTTATGTCCCAATTTAAATGAGAATAAGTTCTGACAGGTTATTCTGAATTTTGGTTCTTAATTTAGTTTTGCTTAAAGTAATCATAGCAATTTGATTAATTTTTCAGGTATGTTAAACTCTCATTGACTCTATAAACAATTTCCTGTTTACTGAGTTATAAGCTATTTTAAAATCGATAAATAAATAGTGGGTATTAGTGTCGAATTCTCTTGTCTTATCCACGAGTTTTCAAAATTTGAAGATTTGTTCTATTGTCGATCTTACTTTATGTAATCTGCATCTGATAATCACCAATGATATATACAATATAAGCAACTAGTCTGTTGAATAGTATGTTGGAAAATCATTTATAAAATGTGCAGAGCAGTCTTGGTAACTATAATTTCAGCTCCAAGACACCATCTTTTCTTATGCTTGAAATAGACATCTTCTGATTTACTTAAATATAAATTAAATCTTTTTATAAATTCTTTCAAAATTTATCACTTTACTTTTTGAAGTCTATTTTTGCCAGTTGTGTTTCTAAGTCTTTTTTTTTTTTTTTTTTTTAAAGAGAAGGAGAAACATATAATGCATATTAAAAATTAATTTGATTTATATGTAGAATATGGTAAATAACTTTTTAATTTGCTTATGTATCAAAATTCATGTTAACAAATAATTGAAAACTGCTGTAGGTAATTTCTATTTAGAATTTAGTATGGAACCAAGCATATAATATGATGAGGGAGATAATGTTTTGTGAGCATTATACAGGGGCTTCTTAAT
Source organism: Argiope bruennichi (assembly GCF_947563725.1). Lineage (NCBI taxonomy): Eukaryota > Metazoa > Arthropoda > Arachnida > Araneae > Araneidae > Argiope > Argiope bruennichi. The sequence continues at coordinate 18,287,236 of NC_079157.1, read as the reverse complement.
TTCCTTTTAATCTGAAATGAATATTTAGGAATGTAACAATCATATGCATTATATGGCAAATATGGTAATAAATGGAAGAATCATTTATAAAACTTGGTATATTTCTTAAATTTACATTGTTATGAATTTGAATTTATATTTTTTTTCTATATCTAATATAATGTATGGTGCCATAATTTAAAATTTGATATTCTTATTCCTTACATTATTATATAATTTTTTAGCTTTGGAGTAATGAAGAATCTCAAGAGATAATTAATAAACTTTCCAATGTTTTGTTGAATGAAAACTATACAACAAAAGTAGCAGAGCTGTTTTCTCCAGTACTACTTGAACTTCTCTCTCAAGCCAGTAGTTTTTTGGATGGTTCTGCTGACTGTTATCTGAGACATGAATGGCTTTGTATATGCTTATCCAAACTTATTTGGATCTATCCTGAAGTTGGACGGTAAAGAAATATACTTGATATTAAAACCAGTATTGACGTTATAATATTTGATCATTTTTTTTAAATATATATATATATATATTCTGTATTGGTGATTAGTTTTATTATGATTTTCTCCCATACTTAACGAATTTTTTTTCTATTGCAAATGCAAAAATTGTAGAATGTCTCTTTATGTCTGATTAAATAATTCATTAATGTAAATTGACATTAATGTGTGGGAATGATTGTGATTAAGATATTACTGGATTTGCATATTTTGTTTGAGAGCAAATATATCATTGAAATATCAGCTACATGTATGATATATTGAAAAATATAAAATATTTTTAAATATTGATGACTAAAATGCTGTACAGTCTAGATTATTAAGCTAAAATACATGTGGAGTTTTTAGGCCGGAAAATCTCTCTTGAAACCCTATTACATGTGAAAAATGTTGTAGAAATAATTTACAAAGGGGAACAACTTAATAAAATTTCTTTCATTTCATAAGCCATTATCTTTTAGTAGCTCTTCATCTGTACTACTTGTTAATATGCATACTTCAGTTAACAAACGGTTGAGATCATGAGTTAACAAATCTAATATTTTAAACATAAATTGTGAAACTAATGTCTGCTTAGGGATATGATACCTACATAAGCTATGACACATATTCTATCAATGATATTTATTTTTGATAGTATAATTTTTATACAAATAACTTAAGTGTAAATTGGTATGTGCTCCTTTTAGTATTTTGCTTTAATATATATATTTGTATACATATAATACTAGAATGAATTGTAGATTTTTTCCAAGTATTTGGCTTGGGAGACAGTTGCATTGCTGCTATTTACCATTTTTCTTACCTTGCACTCAATGGCTAAATAGATTAATGAAGACTAAATTCAACATGTTAAAATTTGTTGGAATGAAATTTTGTTACAACATGTCAAAGTTTGTTTGCTTTTTTATCTATTAGGCGTTATTGTCTAATTCATTACCCTATATATTATATTTATATTTTGTAATTATTATGCTAAAGTATAAAGAATAGAAAGCATAATATTAATAATAAAGTAAATAATGCAATTTAAAATACATTTTTTTATTATAAACACTCCATGTGGGAATGCATTTATTTTTGATTGGAAAAGAAAATGCATTTATGATAGTGCATATCTTTTTGATTGTTACATATTTTGTATTAAACTTAAAAAGTTTGAGAACTTCTTGATCTACATCAAAATGCTTTGTTTATATTGAAATTTTGTTTTGTCTCTTTGGAGTTGTACAATAATTGTTATAAATGGTCTTTTCGAGCAATACTTAGTTTTAATTTTTTAAAGTATGAATTTATTTGTGCTATTCAGAAATAATTTTTTAAAATTTAAATTCTTGAAAATTTTCAAACTTTTCTTAAAGAAAATAATAGTGATAACTTTTTTTTGGGTGCATGATTTTTTTGTTGTTGTTGTTGCACTTAAACATACTGAAGTTTTCTCAGTATTTAATTATATATTTTGAATTTTAAATTGAAAGAAATGTATCGGAAGTCAGACGCGGCAGTAGCGGTACCCCCTCCCCCCGTCAGCAAGAGATTGAGAGTTTAGTCAGCAAAAGTGTTCACTATTGCAGGATAGGATGGTCATAGAGAGTTGCGCATTATCGAATATGATTATTTAAAATTCACCTTAAAGTTAATATATTGTAAGCAGTTAAAATATTCAAGTAACGGTTAAAGTTTTTTTTATAATTTGCCCTATTAATTATTTTGGCAAAATAATTAATAGGGCAGTAGGTCAATAATTTACTTTATTTTGTAGACAATTTTTGATACACCGAACTAAGAACTGAATGTAATGGATGTCGAAGACGTCAAGTTTGCAGATTTTTAGACATGTGATTCAAATGTCATTCATTAAGCTTATAATTTGTACAACTTTTGACAATATAACTGACAAGGTAACAAGTGAATATGATATCAACAAGGTGATATTCTCATTTTGCTGTCAAATTTTGGTTGGCCGACTATGAACTCAATGTATTGAGTGCCGAAGATGTAAAATCTGCAGATTTTCAGACATTTGATTGAAATGTCATTCATTTAGCTTATAATTTGCATTAGATTTGGCAATATATTCGACAAGTGAATAGGATATTACATTCTGCCGACAACTTTAGGGCGGACGACTATGAGCTGAAAGTGATAAATGTCTAAGACTGTATCCACAGATTTTCAGACGTTTGATTCAAATGTCGTTCATCAAACTTTTAATTTGCACTACTTTTGGAAATATAACTGACAAGGCGACATGTGTATAAGGTCGCATTTTGTCAAAAAATTTTGAGCTGTCAACAAAGAATTCAATGCGATAAAATGTCAACAATATGAAGTCCAAATTCTCAGTCATCTGATTTAAATGTTATAATGTTCAGTCAGCATTTAATTTATACTTTAGCAGAATATATATAGCATATAATTTATTATTTAGCAGAGTAATTTATAAGCTGGCAAGTGAGTAAGACGTCACATTTTCCCCGACTAATCTTTGTCATTCGCTAAGTTTTTATCATAAATTATAGAAAAAAACTGTTTTCATTATGCACTTTGATTACTTGCCAGTGGAATTATTAGAGAAATTGAAACTTTTATATTATTCATGACTAGGATGATAGAGTTGTTTTCCATATTTCATCATTCAAATTCAAGTTCTAAATTAATTGTCATCTTATTCATCTAATTGTTACTTCCTTGGTAACGAACTGATAAATTCATTTTATTCATTTCCTATGAGAATTGTCTGACTAAGATCTAGTTCATGTTAAACTAAATTTAATAAAACACTCTTTGCTTTTGACACTTTTGTGAATATGTATACTAAAAAGAGTTATTTTGCTGTAGCCACATATGTGAATTTATTATAAAACACTGAAGTAAGTAAAATGTATAATTGTAAATTAAATTTATTTAATAGTAAAATATCAGTTTTCTTTTGCAATCTAATTTATCAGGCTACAAGTATTACACAAAAGAAATATTACCGACTGCAGTTGATGACAAAATAATAATAATAATAAAATTTGTGATATGGTATATTTTTAGCTACACTAAAAGAGTTTATCCAAATATGCAATAAATTTGTTAAATAAATTACTACCTAAATTCTTCAGTCTGCACATTCAATATTATGACTATGTAATCAGGGAACATGTCGTTTTTCTTTCTTTTTTCTTATTGTTTTTGTTTTTTGTGGTGAAAAGCTTATAAGCCAGATAACAGATACAAAACACGAGCAATTGCTTTTGTATTGTGGTCTTGTTACTCGGCTGCAAACCACAAGGTCCCTGGTTCTATCCTCGCTCATACCAATTCACCACATTGGTGACCTTGGACAATGAACCTTCAACCTTCGTACAGCTGTTGTGGCACCATCTACCCACAGCAACCCAAAGTCGTTACTCACATGACGCAGTAACCCAAAGTCGTCAAACTCGCATGACGCAGCAACACAAAGTCGTCAGACTCAGTTGGTGCAACAGCAACCACTCACACACATGCTTGGCGCTACTCAAATGCTCAAATGGGTACAGGCACATTACACTCAACAGCTAATACATCACCACTCAAGAGCCATATCATTCATCTCACTCCGACTCACTGGAGGGAGAGTACTGTGGTGTAATAGCTTATAAGCCAGATAACAGCTATGAAACACAGGCAATTGCTTTTGTATTTTGATCTTGTTACTCGGCTGCGAACCACAAGATCCCAGGTTCTATCCTCGTCCATAACAATCCACCACACAATTACTATTTGCAGCAAAAACTATATAATTTCAGATGCTTCTCAATTTTTAATAGACTCTGAATGAAGATGCCTTGATAAAAAGACGATTAAAATAGTTATTCATAAATAACACATTAACACCTTGACATACGAATTTACTTAACTTCCTAATTAGATGGCAGATCTTATTTTGGATAATTATTGTTATTTTAATCCCTAGAATAATATAAGGGTATTGAGGTAATGATGCTTTTCAAATGAGTTTTGTATTTTAAATTACTTAATACTTTCCCTTAATTGCAGATTTAAAATTTAAAATTCAATAATTCCATAAACGAGTCAGACTTGTCATTCTATATGAAGGGGTTAAGAAAAATCATTGCATACAGCTGAAGGGATAAAATTCGCCTTTTGGATGGAATATTAGCTTGCAATAAATTCAAATTAAATAAAGTACGTAACCATAAGAATGCATGCCTAAAAATTAAGATAGGGGAATTCATATTCAGGATCTAATTGTTTTTTTTTAATAAAAAGCTTAAGGGTTTTTTAAGCCCAAATATATATTGAAAAATAAATACATGGGATATATTGCATTTAAGCAGTCCACTTTTCATAAGAATATGTTTCATATCTTGCCTAAAATAGTAAGTTTGTACATATATTTAAAAAAATACTTTCTCCAGCATTCTCAAGAAACAACATCATTGTATCTTTTCCACATTCTATATTGTTTGTGTCCAAACTATAGTAAATTTTTGTTCAGTACATGCACTTATTCTCCTTGGATTTGAAACATCTTAATTCCTGCTCATTGTTTCAATCCTTATTTAATAATATTTTAGATAGGGGACTACAAAAAAATCGTTTTTTTGGCGAAAACATCAAATATTTTTTATTTATTATTTTGTGTTTCTAAAAAGTTTCCTTTATTACACTTTTCATTTCAACATTCAATTTTATATACCTTCTTATATAAAATAGTTAGAGTATGCTTTTGTTTATTTAGCATGACACATCATTCTGGTGCAATCTGTGATTCTATTTATATGTTATAATTTAGAATGGAATATAACCATGCTTTTTTTTTCAATATTAGATTGCAGAGAAAGCCCTCCCCCCCCAATTTATTTTTTAGTTTTTGAGGTTTTGTATTTTAATTAAATAAAAAACATTAATTTAATGTTAACAAATGATTTAATTTTAATTTGAATATTTTACATTCTGTTTGTACTTAATAAATTCATAAATTATTTTCAAAACTGCATTTTGTTCTTGTAATTATTTATTAGGTTCACAAGGACATATTTTGAGAAGAAAAGGCAGTTATTTTGGAGATATGAAAATGTTGAGCAACCTCCAAATAAAAAACAAAAAGTAATGTCACATTCATTTTGTGTTTTATAAGAAAAATATTTACTTTTATTTTATTAATTCATCATCATTAATAAATTGACTGTCAACATTAGTTATTAGATTTTTTCAAAACACTCTTCATAATCAACATATTAAAGTAATATAATATTCTTTCTGTTTTAGACTTCTCGTGGTAACGTACCACAGCTATATCAGCTTTTAAAAGCTGGCTATCTCTTTTTGATTTATGATGCATCATATTTCAAAGGTTTGTGGTCTTGGAGTATTATTGTCCAGTTTCTAAAAGATTCTGATGTCAGAGCAAGATGGTAAGTTTGAATATTAGTATCTTCCATTTTTCCCATTGTAATTGAAAACTCTTTGCATTTTATTTTACTATATTCCGTGTCTTGAAAAAGTACTTGATTTTTAAAAAAAATTAAATCCTTGAAAAATGACCAAATTGTACTTTCACTTTTTTCATTTCATACTGAAAAAAATTATTCTAATAGTGCTGATTTAAAATAGCATTTTAATAATCAACTTTTCAAAAAAAAAAAAAGTGATAATTAAATTTCAGAATAATATTTTGTCTAAATCAATAAGTTCCAATTTTCCAACGATCATTATGCCCGTTAATACTCCTATTTTCTAGGGACCAGTGGCCATTAAGTAAAATATTTGTTTCTTTCCCGTATTTTATTTTCACCACTTTTTTTCTGAAATCAAACGTTTATCATTTCAAGTTGTATAACAACTTTTTTTTAGCGAATTTTAGATAGAATGTAGTAATTTTTTGATAACTATTTTTTTCTGTCATTGCTGAATTTCTTGAAAAATGAGGCAGGTATGGGTCTAAAATTTTAATTATATTTCCTTCAGTTTTAACACATTTTTAAATGGAATTGTTAATTAATTGGAATTAACTATCTTTTCTAGCAACTATCTATTGGGAAAAAAAATTAAAAACTTTTTTAAAAATTAGCTTTAAAAAATGATTTCCAATATAATTAAACTATCTTGTCATTCTACAGTTTTATTTCCTAGGCTTTTCAATTGAAATTTTACATCTGAGATCAATAACCAATTATTTAAATGTAAAAGTCTGATGTTTTGACCTCCATCCCTGATCCAATGGCATAATCGGGTGCAAACCTAAAGGCCTGTTTCGGATAAGCAACTCAATTTAAATCAGTGAAGCTGCACACTTTCACGATAATTTAACTGGATTTTTGATTTTGCCTTGAGAATTGCATCTACAAAAGAGAGGTACTGATATGGAAGAACTGTCATTCGCTAATCTTTTAGTTTAAAAAAAAGGGGGAAAAGGGGGATGTAGCCAGATTAGTTATCATATAAGGAAAAAATCGTCAATTGGTCCAGCATTCAGAAATGATAATATTATGGGATTTACACTTAATATCTTCACAATACTTAGATGTAAAACTAAAATGATCTTTGAAGTGTGGGAAAGTTTATTTTTCTAGCTCTTATAAGAGTACATTTGAATTTGGCATTGTTTCATATATTCAGATTATTCTAATTAAGAGATTAATTTTAATTGTACAGCCTAATGTTTATGAACATTAGTCCAGTCCTTGAAACAAAGCAAATGCATTCACACTTTCTATTTTGGAACGGAAAACAAAGAGGTTGAAACTAGATATATGGTTTCAGCTTTCATAGGTCATTCCTCAACCAAAGATATTTAATGAGACTTTTGTGATTCTAAGAAAAAATTGGATTTGAGAAAAATTTGATCTATCTCACTGAATAGTCCATCAATAAATTGGAAATTCTTGATTTCTTGAATGTTGAAATGCAAAAAGAACTTAAAGCTTTCTTGATAAATGTTTTTAGTTGTTGATACAATAGGATTTTGAATCTCTTTTTTATTTAATGTGTATTATTTATTTAAAGGCTTGCCAGTAAGAAAAGAGACTTATATTTCAAATTTTCGGATAATGGGAATTTCAAAATAAATTTTGGATTTTGTAGAATGCAGTTGTGCTGAAGGAGCAATCAAAACGAGGAACAGTTTGATATTATATGTTGAAAAGGGCATATTTATTTTTCACACCAAAAATCTAAATCATAAGTTGAGTGCAAAATTCAACAAAGACCCTATTTATCAGACAGTTTTTTTTTCTTCCTTCATTGACCAAAATTATTCAATTATTTTTTAAAAATATTCTTCTATATATAGACTGTCTGTTTTAACCACTTTTGGTGGATATCATTAGTTGTGAGGAGAAAAAAAATGTAGTGACCCATCTTATTCATCAAACAGTTATAAAAAAGGTTTCATTATGAAAGGGCTTAACAAACTTTTATAGATTTTTGAATTTAAAATTTTGTAAGGAACTATCCATATATTTAAATAAGAGCAAACTTCAAATTTTCCAATGGAGGGGGGAAAAGAGAGGGAGAGAGAGAAAACCAACCCTCTTTTTTTCTTATTGAAATTTAAAACTACGTCAAAAGGTATTCTTAGAAACCAAGTTTCATTAGTTTAGACTATTTGTTTCTAAATTATAGGTTTACAAAAATGTGATTTTCTAATGCTAAATTTAAATTTGGCACTTTTATTCTTATCTTATAAAGTTATTGAATTAAATTTTGTTTGTTATGTAAATATAATATGTTCTATACATCTTCCATATGTATTTAACATGGCAAAATTTTTAATATGGAGAAAAATTTTAAAATTAAAGTTCAAAGATTTTTAAATATTAACATACTTAAATTTTGGCATAAATTGAAGGTCAAGACTATTTTATGGCGACAAACAAAATTTCAGCTCATTTTTGTTGCATTAAGTTTTCTATATTTGTATTAAAATGATGCATTTAGGGGGCATATTTACAAATTTCAAAATGTGAGATTTGACAAACTTTCTTCACAGTTAGAATCATGAAATGTTTCTGCATCTCAAACTTATTAATTAAAGATGCTTCATTTTGTAAGCTGTAAAGAAAAGTATTTGTAGAAATTATAGAATATTTCAGAAAGAAAGAATCTATATTTGATTCCCAAATTAGTTTTAAATTTCAGTTGCTGGATTCTCAACTGATTAATTACCCTTTGTTAAGTCTGTCCACAGTAGCTATATTGACCATACGAAGAAGTTTTATGTTTGAGTTTGAAGGGACATGAAATCAAAGTCTTAATACCAAAAAGTGTATTTAAAATTTTTACACTTACAGCACCATTTCAGTTACAAAAGTATCTTACAACTCCATCTTCCTTTATAATTTCCTACTCTAAATACGCATGCATTAGTAAATAGGATAATAAAATATTAAGCAATATTAAAATTCCTAATTAAATGTACTTTAAATTATTAAGATCAAGATTTTTTAAATTTAAGAAATGCTAAATGCCTGCAATTTCCGATACTTCAAAGTCATTTACATAACTCCACTAAGAATTAGAACAATAATTTAAGAAGGTATACCACTGGAAGTCCCCTGTGTATTTGGACTGGTTAATTTTAAATATTTTAATGAGGATTAAGCATCATGTGTTGTAGGCACATTTGAGCCACAAAAACACATTTAATTTTATCAAATTCGCTTATATGTTAGTTTTTTAGTGGAGAAAATCTTTATCCCTAATAATTCTCTAATCACAGTGCCAAGAACATTGACTAGAATATTTATGACTTGTTAGTTTGAGTGACCTTATTGTCAACTATTTGTACTTCAGGATAACAAGGATTGTCTCTGATAGCTTTAAAGTAATTTTAGAGCATGATCTATATCTTATAATAATAAAAAAAGCATTTTACTTCTGTAGCTTTCAAGTAGTTTCAAAATGGATATTCATTACATCAAATATTCATTTTGTCTTTTATATTTATCTTTTAAATCTGAATAATTTTCATTTCATCACAGAGATATATCAATATTACTATAAGATTGATCTATACCATATTTAAATTATACTTTGGAAAAATTGCAACAAATTTAAGAATCAAAATCAAGACTATGTAATTTATTGAGGTTTTGATGGAGTTCATAAAAAAATGCAACAAATCCATAAAATTAAGTGCGCTTAGTTTCTGAGTTTCTTTCCTTGCAATGCAAATCATAAAGAATTTTCAGGGTTTTAGTGTGTAGTTCTTCTTTATTAAGATTTTATATTAAATACTTATCTTATATATATTCAGATTATTTTTAAAAACATGTTTTTGATACAGCATGTGTATGTTTTAGGCATATGAAAAATTTTCTGGGAATTGGGTTATCAGCAAAAATTTTATATTATTGAATCAAATCCATCAAAAATTGCATTATTTTACAAATATTGCCTTATATTATCAAAGCATATGTCAGAATTCAAATACTCTGAATTTATCCATATTTATTTAATACTGTAAATTGTACAAACTATTTGAATGTTAATTTACAAATACATTGTTTTTGTCACATCATGAATAAATAAATGAAAGAATTGAAAAATTAATATGAAAGATAGGACATATGCATTATTTTTTATTTACTAATTGCATTTAAATCAGCAGTTTTCATAATTTTTTTATTTATTTATGTTAGGTATGCACATCGCTGTCTTGGTCATGTTGCAAATATTAAAGATTCAAATTTATATGAAATATTTGAAAAACATTTGTCACGTGAAGAATATGCAGCTTGTGCCAGAGAGTAAGTATTATTTATTTTTTAACAGGTTTAATTTGTTCCATGTTGGTATCTAAATTTTGTTCCTAAATTTTTGAGTATAATTTGAAACTTGTATTTTTGAAAAAGAAATTTCTAAATATTTTATATCAACTGTCTGAATCATTTATGAAATATTACTTCAGAAATGTGGAGTCAGTTATGAAATATTGTTGACTCCTTATATCTATTAAAAGTTGAATTAAAAGAGTTGAGTAAAAAAAAAATTTGATATTTTTTTAGCTTTAAAATTTTAAAGTGATAATAAAGATCACTATTAGTTTAATTAGAATACAATATATAAAAATATGTGAAATTAGTTCAAATATGTGATCATAGTTATGCAAAATACTTATGAAATATTGATCTGAGCATTTTCTTCTGATTTCATAATATTTTAAAAGAAAAAAAATTAACCCACTTTTTTTTACTCCTTTTCTTGAAAAGAGCTTTGTATTGGTTTACAATTTGTGATGGTATATTCTATTGACATTATTTATTATATAATTAGGTTAATCTTTTGTTTCCCAATTTGATTCTCTTTCCTAATTAGCTTCATAAGAATTAAAAATATTTAATTAGCAGTCAATTTAAAAATTAGAAATTCAATGCACTTCTAATTTTGGATATTCCCCATTTTGAAAATCTAATAGTTAATTTAGCATTTTCTCTCTGTAATTTGACATTTCCATTTAATAAATGCAAATTTCACACATCATATTTTCAAATCGTTCATTGGATGGAACCGTTTAATATTATTTTTAATCATACATTTCATGATCAATTTTAAAAAAATATTTCAAGAATAAATTTAAAGCTTTATAAATTTATAACTCACAATTCCATATGTAATGTAATATGCATTGTTTTATTTATTATATATTCATTATATTATTTATTATAAATTATTTATATATATTTATGAATATTTGTCTATAATTTATATAACAATTTTAACTTATAATCTTTATTTTTAAATAAATCCAAATTTCTTAATTTTTTTTATTTTTAGAGCATTTGAAATTAATACATTTTGGAATCGAAAATCATATGATCCTAGACAGATGCAGCTCTCTTACAACTTTGAACCAGAAATTTTTTCAGATGTTGTAAGACTAACTGTCAATGTGTGTGGTGTTCTTTTAAGCAAGGTTAATGAAACTGAAGTAAGTATTTTTAAAAATTTAATTTACTTATAAAATTTTTAATCTTTTTTCAGAGCACTCCTCTCTCCTCTCCAAAAATATATTTTAGTGAATACCAATTAATCTTCAAATGCAAATCAAAAATTGTTAACTGTAAGTTGTGTCTCTGTTGAACGTATGTACTAGGGATGCTTTGTTATTCCATTAGACTTGCAATGTATTTTTATATTCTCTTCTTTCACTCCAAACTGGTAAGAGGATATGCACTCAGCTGAGGTACAGCTTGAAGGTCATAATTTTGTTATGTTTTAATATTGTGAATAAATTTATTCCACATTAATTTTGCCCTGTGACTGGAAAGCAAACTTTGTCATTAAAACACCATAACATGCTGAACCTGACCCACTGTAATATTAAAAAATTCAGAATGCCCTGTGACTGGAAAGCAAACTTCGTCATCAAAACACCATAACATGCTGAACCTGACCCACTGTAATATTAAACAAATCAGCTTTTTATGCGATATGTTTTCGATAATTTCCCTTTCTGTATCTTTTAATCCTTTTAGAGATTTTCAACTTATATATAGTTTGTAAAATTTTGTCATTTCATCTTTTTTTTTTTCTTTTTTTTTTTTTCTTGGGGTAAGAAATTGATTTTGACAGCTTAAAAATATATGCATTTGCTCTTAAAGTAATTGTGGAATTAGAAATATTGTAACTTATATATGGGCTAGAAAGAATCTGGAAAGGATTATAAGACCGGATGTTTCAAATCAATTTTTTTTTTAACAACAGGATTTAAAAATAAAATAATATTTTAGTAGTGTCTCATTCTTCACGATGAATGTTGAACCTATGTTTTACTAATAGAAAAGTTGTATTCTTTGGTTATCTGAATTAAAATCCAACACTGCTGTCTAACAAAAGCTCAGAATAGAAGAGAAAAATTAACAATACATGAATTATTCATTCAATAGATTTTAGTCAACCCCTAACAATTAATTGCTCTTCTGGTAACCAGCAATAATTGGAAAAAAAAAGACTAAATTTTAACCTAATTCAAAACAAAATTAAAAATAATTCATTGTCCTAAAAATAAAATTTCTAAAGCTGGTTGCAGCTTCTTCATCCTTTTTACAGATTTTATGGCTTTTATTCACAATTTTGCAATTCTGTCTAAAAAGATCTCTTTCATTTTAAACGATAGTCTTAAATTAGTTTCAAATATTTGTGACCTAGATTTTCTGTTTATTGTTTATTATAGTGATATGAAAAATTTCATTTTTTGTGCAAAATTTTAACAAGGAAGTATTTGTTCATTTTGCTCGATCATCAGTGCATATGTATTGAATCAAACATTTCTAGTACTAAAATCATATTGTGGTTTATAGGTTACAACCGATTCCAAACTTGTTTATGTTACAAGCACTTCACAAGTAATGAAATCCCTAGCATTGGCTGTGTCATCTTCAGAACCTGTTTTGTTGCAAGGCCCTGTTGGATGTGGAAAGACATCTCTAATTCAAGAAATAGCTTCATTGATTGGTAGACGTCCCGTGGAAAATTTTCTGAAAATACAGCTTGGTGATCATGTAGATAGCAAGGTATTTTAATCTGAGATTAAATGTCCATCTTTTCTTAAAATTGTTTTCTGTGGGTTATTTAAATGCATGTTATGCATATAAAAAGTAGTAAAATCAATTAAAAATATGTCACATTGATTTTTAAATAATTATATTTACCCATGTAATATGATAGTGCTAGTAGTTCCCATTATAATTTAATTTTTTTAAATTAAATGTCTTTCATGTTAGGTTTAGCGATATATTTCAGAATTTTGAGATAATAACGGAAAATTTATAGAAAAAACAAGCTTGATCGTTCTAAATCATTATATTTTCTTAATTTCACAAAGTTTGACTGCTTTTCATTTTAAAATATTATATTGTCTACTGCAAAATGTTATGTACTTGTTTTGTACCTTTAATTCTTATTAAGACGTGTTAAATAGAAATTAGTTTTGTTAAATAGAAATTCATTTTGGAAACTTTAAAAGTAAAGATAATTCATGATCATGCTTAGAGAAATTTATTCATATATTTAATTCTTTAGTTACAAAAACATTGGTATCAAATTTCTTCTCAACTCTGATACTAAATTTATAAAGTTATTCCTGTTTTTCAAAAACTCCAGAAAGAATTTAAACAAACAAACATTGATAAAGCTGTTTTATGAATAATATTTGATGAATGATTGATAACACTGTATTGTTAAGATTGCAATGTTATATATATATATCCTGATCCACTTTATTGAATGGTTTTATTGTTTAATGTTTTCAGATGCTGTTGGGTGCTCATGTGTGTACAGATATTCCAGGGCAGTTTGTTTGGAAACCTGGTATTTTAATCAAAGCCATGACTGAAGGTCATTGGTTGCTTTTAGAGGATATTGATTGTGCTCCAATGGATATTATCTCACTTTTAATTCCTGTTCTGCAGTCTAGATCTATTACTTTACCTGGTCATCCAAAACCAGTTAAAGCAGCTCCAGGATTTCAGTTATTTGCCACAAAAAGGTTGTTATAATTTCTTTACTATTATTTTTTTTCCATGTTTCAATTTTTATTTAAAACAATTTATATATAATACAAATTTTATTTCTGAAAAAAGCCCATCTGAAACCATTATAAATAAAAGACAATGACAGAGAGAATAAATAAAGAAACAAAATATCACAATTAATTTGCTTCATGGTTGAAGTCAGGGGGCGTAGTGTCATAAAAAATCTTTCAAAATCGGCTTGTTTTTGATGGTCTTTATATCAGAGCTTTAAAAATGCTTATTTTTTATCCAGTTGTATTTTTTTTTTCTGATGGTAAAAAAATTTAGGTTACCGTGTTGGATCTACGCGATATAAGTTGTGTTTTCTTTATGATGTCGGGTGTTTCAATGTTTAATGAAATTAATGAATTCAGAAGTCAGTGAAAAAGGTTTTATCAGCAGTTCAGGGACTTTCAGATAGAATGAAGAAAATACATCCTTTTCATTTACTTGACTCTTCTTTTGTTTCCTTTTGTTTGGTTGGATAAAGGTAAAATCCTTTCTTTTTAGAAATCATTTTATGTATT